>NC_044353.1:297500-597500 GCF_007364275.1 Archocentrus centrarchus | reverse complement strand
ATGGTTGGCTTATCTCTCATATGTATCGGAAGCGAAACCTTCCTTCCGAGAATTTTTGACCAGCACACCCTTATACAACCATATCAGTCCAAATTTAAGAAAGAAAAAGAAGAGAAAAAACTTAGAGCTAAAACTCTCATCCACACGCACACACTTCCTTGAGATAAAAATGCACTCACACACACAGCAATGCTAAAACCTTGGCACCATTCTCTTTTCCTTTTTTCCTTTTTCTTTCCTACACATACTGACACACACACTGACACACACACACACAGCTATGACATTACAAAACAGCTAATATTGACCAGTGGAAAATTGTCAGGTGGCAGGTGATCGTCTCTGGATGAGTGATCTGGAATGATCATTTTGTTGGGTGCACAATGAGCTGAATCTAACATTATTTCTGTTTGCACACAGGAACAGAATTATTTTAGAAACAGATTAATTCCCAGGGTCACTATTATTTTCCTCCTGAAAAATGTATCTTTTTATTGAGCCACTGTACAAACCACTGCTGTGCAATGATGTGCTTTATGCTTCTAATGCTCAAAGCCTGTAAAATCATGGTAAAACTGATGGTTATCTTCCAATTTTCTCAGTTCAATTCAGTTTTATCTATATAGCACCAAATCACAACAAACAGTCGCCTCAAGGTGCTTTGTATTGTAGATAAAGACCCTACAATAATACAGAGAAAACCCAACAGTCAAAACTTGAGCAGCACTTGGTGACAGTGGGAAGGAAAAACTCTCTTTAACAGGAAGAAACCTCAAGCAGAACCAGGCTCAGGGAGGGGGGGTCATCTGCAAAAATAGGTGAATGAAAAGAAACACTCAGTGCATGATAGGAATTCTCCAGCAGCCTAGGCCTATGGCAGCATAACTAAGGGAGGGTTCAGGGTCACCTGATCCAGCCCAACTCTTAACCCCTGTCACACTGACGCAAAGAATCATGCAAGAAGCTGCGGAAGAGCAACAGCAAGAAATCCACAGAAATTAATGACAGATGGGAAATGTAAACAATCAATAGTGTGAATGTTGTGTGCACGTGTGTGCACGTGTGTGCACGTGTTCTACATGTGACACATGCAGAACACGTGCAAATTGCAGAAAATTCTGCAGAGAGGTGGCGAACATTCATGTGCAGATGGCGGACATTTGCAGACAGGTGACGTGTGGAACTCATGCGTTGTGGATGGTGGCAGATCGCTGTGTTGGTAGGACATACTGAAGGTGGATGTGGCAGAAATGCACCAATTGTGGATGTTCTTGGAAGAGCTATAAGAAGGCCCATATCCAAGGTATTTTCACAATTTTTCTGAAGCCTGCGTTATCCACCACCTTCAGCCTGCCTGCAGACTGATTGTGAACTCATCATGTGCATTCCTGTCCACAACTGTGCTGGCAGTAATTCTTCCCAGCCAGCAGGTGGTGGTGTTTTCATGTTAAGTTGTTATTGAACAGTAGAGTGAGTTCAGAAACACGTTTAATGGCCGATACAGGCAGTTTATCAGTCTTCATGTAATCCTTCTCCATCCTGTCTTGTTGTTCAGAGAAGGCACTGCTTGTAAGTTTTTTGTGTTATTTTATTACATCTGAGACAACATTGAGCTGTATTTGTGGGCATTTATGTTGGAAAAGATTGATGTTTGTAAGGCTGATTGTGACATGTTATTTACACAGTATTAAGTATTTGTACCCTTACTATTTGTATTCTAAATCATGTTTTTCATCTTTATTTGTAGTTTCACTCTTTTGGCATTGAAAGCAACGTCCATTAAAGTGACATACGCCTGTCAATCGTCTGAGAGTTTATCTATCTGCACAACTGTTACCTGGAAACACAGTGGGGGCAGAACAGTGAAAAAGCACAGATCTACACAACAAGCAGTGAATGTTTACGTCGAAGATCTACTATATAAACTAAAGATGTCTCAAAAAGCTGGAAAGGCTCCGTCAACTCGCTCTAGCAAGACACACCTGTCAAATTCAAGTAAGTCGTCTGCAAGCGTGGCTGCTGTAAATGCAAGGGCGAAAGCTGAAGCAGCTCGCACTAGAGCTGAATTTGCTAAAAAGGAAATCGCAATGAAAGTTAAGAAAGCAGAACTGGAAGCCACATTACTGGTTCTGCAACACCAGTGTGATGCAGAGGCAGCTCATGCTGAGGCAAACGTTTATGAGGCAGCTGCTAATGAAGAAGAACATATGTCTCGACCAGAACAGCAAAATGATGATTCTTTAGAACGCACTGGCAATTACGTCAAAGAACAACTTGTCTTAAAAGGTACTCTAACTCCATTTGATATTCTAGAGTACAATGAAGTACCTGCAGCCACGACATTTTGTCAACCCAAACAAGAACCTGACCTTTCCATAGACACTCTGAAAGACTATGTTCTTCCATCAAACATTTCAACCAACCATGAAGCTGTTCCTCAACTATCCCAGCGTAATCCTGTACTTAAAACGTCACCAAGCTTCAAACATGATGCCCAATCAAAGGACCAAGTTAACATGTCTGATCTAACAAGGTTCCTGGCTAGAAGTGAGCTACTCACTGGAGGACTAAGGAAGTTTAGTGACAAACCAGGAGACTACTGGTCTTGGAAATCCTCCTTTGAGAATGCAATCCGTAACTTACATTTGTTTGCCAGTGAAGAACTGGACTTATTGGTCAAATGGCTAGGCCCAGAGTCCGTGAAGCACGCAGAGCGTCTAAGAGCAGTGCATGTCAATAATCCTGAACAAGGGTTGCTTAAAGTTTGGGATAGACTACAAGAATGTTATGGTTCTCCTGAAGCCTTAGAAAGGGCACTGTTGGATTGGATGCTACAGTTCCCCAAGATCTCAAACAAAGATCCACATCTCCTGAGAGAACTTGCAGACCTTCTACTGGAGATCGACTCAGCAAAGAGTGAAGGTTACATACCAGGTCTACTCTACCTCGACACAGCAAGGGGAATCCACCCTGTGGTCGATAAGTTGCCTTTTGGAATACAAGAAAAGTGGATGAACCATGGGACTAAATACAAAGAAAAACATTCTGTGTCATTTCCACCATTTTCTATATTTGCCAACTTTGTTTCTAGTGAAGCAAAAATGCGCAACGATCCCAGTTTTAGACATTCAGTCGAGCAACCACCAGCACCTGTCAAGATGTTTAAATATCAGGAAAGGCACAGCAGGAAAGAACCCATCTCAGTAAGTCGGACAGAAGTTGTAAACTCTCAACTAAAACCTTTAGCTGAGACAAAGATTGTGGATGTGGATAAAGAATGTCCCATCCACAGAAAACCCCATGCTCTGAAAAGATGTAGAGCATTCAGAGAAATGCCCTTTGAGGAACGAAAGATCTACCTTAAAAGGAAGTCAATATGCTTCAGATGTTGCGCCTCTACCAATCACCAGGCAAAGAATTGTAGTACAGAGATAAGCTGTGCAGAATGCGGCATCAACAGTCATGTTTCAGCCCTTCATCCTGGTCCAGCAGTTTGGGCAGCAACAACATCACCAGCTGTAAGGCAGCCAGTGGACGTTCACGGCGGGGAGCAAGATCAAGCATCACCTACCGCTACCTCTACCTGTACCCAGGTGTGTGGAAGTGAAATCGAAAGTCATTCTTGTGCCAAAATCTGTCCAGTCTTCATCTATCCAAAGGGGTCTCCTGAGAAGAAGCTGAAAACATATGCAATCTTGGATGACCAAAGTAACAGGTCCCTTGCTAGATCTTCAGTCTTCGATGCCTTCAGTATTACAAGGAGATCTTATCCTTACATGCTGAAGACTTGTGCAGGAACAGAAGAAGTAATGGGGAGAAGAGCTCACAGCTTCATTGTGGAATCAGTGGATTGCCAGTCACATCTGTTGCTAGAGACGCTCATCGAGTGTGATATGCTTCCAGACAATCGGAATGAAATTCCAACGCCTGAAGCTGCTCAACACCACCCCCACCTCCGGGACATAGCTGCAGAAATTCCCAAGCTGGATCCAGACGCTAACATCTCGCTTCTCATAGGGAGAGATGTTGTCCAAGCACATAAGGTTATTGACCAACGTAATGGACCTCTAAACGCCCCATTCGCTCAGAAGCTGGCTCTCGGATGGGTCATAGTTGGAGATGTTTGCCTCGGCGGGGCACACAAACCCGACTATGCAAGTGTCTTCAAAACCAATTTTCTGGATAATGGTCGGCCCAGTCACTTTCTACCGTGTAAGAATGCTATTCAGGTGGCAGAAGGCTTTGACTCCCCAGTTCCTCAAAAGGTCAGTTTCCGCACATCTGCAAAGACAAAATGGTCAGACGTCACAGACATTGAAGAAACAATCTTTCAACAAACAAGCTCAGATGAGAGACCTGGCTTCTCACAAGAAGAAAGGGCCTTTCTTCAGATAATGAACGAGGCAGTCTTTCAAGATAGTTCAAATAGTTGGGTCGCTCCACTACCCTTTCGTTCCCCTAGGCAAGGCCTTCCCAACAACAGGCAGCAAGCTATACAGCGCCTTACTTCTGTTCGCCATATTCTGAATAAACGCCCTAAAATGAAAGAACACTTCCTACAATTTATGCAAACCATACTTGATAACGGCCACGCAGAATTGGCTCCCCCTCTCAAAGAACAGGAGGAGTGCTGGTATCTCCCTTTCTTTGGAGTTTATCATCCTCGCAAGTTAGACCAGATTCGGATTGTGTTTGACTCCAGTGCACGTCATGATGGATTGTCACTCAATGACGTTCTTCTTACAGGCCCTAATCTTAACAACAGTCTCTTAGGTGTTCTAATGCGTCTCAGAGAAGAACAAGTGGCAGTGACCGCTGATATTAAGCAGATGTTCCATTGCTTTGTGGTCAGAGAGGACCATCGGAACTTCTTACGATTTCTTTGGCATAAAAACAATGACATGGAACAACCAATTGTGGAGTATCGCATGACTGTTCATGTTTTTGGCAACAGTCCGTCGCCTGCAGTTGCAACCTATGGGCTTCATTGTGCATCAGAAGACCAGGAGAAACAGGACAACACAACAAGACATCTTGTAGAACGCCACTTCTACGTTGATGATGGCCTTGCCTCCTTTTCATCGTGTGATGAGGCAATCTCCGTTGTCAAGAACGCTCAACAAACATTGGCTGCATCCAATTTAAAGTTGCACAAGATTGCATCTAACGATATTAATGTGATGAAAGCATTCCCCAAGGAGGACCTGGCAAAGGGCCTTAAAGATCTCAACCTTGGAGCAGACCCTCCACCAATGCAAAGCAGCCTCGGAATAAGTTGGGACATCAACACAGACGAGTTCACCTTTCAAGTCTCAAGTGAAGAGAAACCTTACACACGTAGAGGAGTGCTGTCAACTGTAAACAGTTTGTACGATCCGCTTGGATTCGCAGCCCCAGTGAGTATTCAAGGTAGAGTTCTTCTAAGGGAGCTTTCAACTGAAACCATCAACTGGGATGACCCACTTCCAGACAAGAAACTACAGGAATGGAGTGCATGGAGGAACTCTCTAAAACATCTTGAGCAAGTGAGGATCCCTAGACAGTACACCTCCCTTTCCTTTCATAATGCCACAAACAGAGAATTGTGCATATTCTGTGATGCCTCTACTAAGGCAATTGCTGCCGTGGCTTACGTCAAGATTTCAGATGCAGAAGGCAAAAGTGAACTTGGTTTCATGTTTGGCAAAGCAAAACTTGCTCCACAAAAAGAAGTTACCATCCCGAGGTTAGAACTTTGTGCAGCTGTCCTTGCCATTGAGATTGCTGACATGATATCTGAGGAGATTGATGTTCCCTTCCACTCAACAAAGTTCTTTACCGACAGCAAGGTAGTTCTCGGCTACATTCAGAATGAGTCCAGGAGATTCTACGTTTACGTCTGTAACCGGGTGCAAAGAATAAGGAAGTCATCTAATCCAGACCAATGGAACTACATTCCTACAGAGTTCAATCCAGCTGATATAGCTTCAAGATCCATCCCAGCTCAAGCCTTGGAGAACAGCAAGTGGATCACAGGACCAGATTTCCTACTGAGGCAAAACAGGCACACTGAACAAACCGAAACCTCTTTCAACCTAGTCGACCCTGAATCCGACCCAGAGATTCGTCCTACAGTAACCTGTTGTCTAACAGTACTAACAGACTCTTTCCTAGACCCAAGTCATTTCGAGTCATTTTCATCGTGGAAGTCACTGTTGAGGGCCATAGCTAGACTGGTTCACATAGTCAGACTGTACAAGAAGGAGAATCAAACGAGCAAATGTCAAGGTTGGCATATGTGCAAAGACCTGAGCCCAGATGATTTTCTAACAGCAAAGCGTATCATTTTGAGCAGCCTTCAGCGCAAGAGCTACCCTGAATTATTTACATGTATTAGAGATCGGAAGGAGATCCCTAAACATAGTCATCTCAGGAAACTGTCACCCTACATTGATGACTCAGGTTGCCTCAGAGTAGGAGGTCGTCTTGCACAAGCCAATCTCCAAAGCGATGAAGCAAACCCATATATTATTCCTAGTCATCATCATCTGACCACCCTTCTGGTACGTCACTATCATCAGCGTGTACAGCATCAAGGACGTCTATTTACAGAAGGTGCTGTGAGGTCAGCTGGCCTTTGGATCATTGGTGGAAAACGATGCATCAGCTCGGTTATTTACCACTGTGTAATCTGCCGTAAGTTGAGACGGAATACGGGAGAACAAAAGATGGCAGACCTGCCAATGGATCGTACTGCAGTTGCTCCTCCATTCACTTATGTCGGAGTCGATGTTTTTGGACCTTGGATCGTAACTTCTCGGCGAACACGGGGAGGCTATGCAAACAATAAACGCTGGGCTGTTATCTTCAGTTGTTTGAGTACTAGGGCCATTCATGTCGAGGTAATGGAATCCATGGAGTCCTCAAGCTTCATCAATGCCTTTCGAAGATTCATTTCCATCCGTGGACCGGTGAAGCAATTGAGATCCGACTGTGGAACTAACTTCCTAGGAGCATGCAAGGAACTTGGCATAACTCCAACACATTGCAACAATCAAGAAATTCAGGATTTCTTAAATGAAAATGAGTGTACATGGATTTTTAATCCACCTCATGCCTCACATATGGGAGGAAGTTGGGAGCGCATGATTGGCATCACAAAGCGCATATTAGATTCCATGTTATCAAGTACTCCAACTCAGCATCTCACCCACGAAGTGCTAGTTACCTTTCTAGCTGAGGTAACTGCCATTGTGAACTCTCAACCTTTAACTCCAGTCTCTTCTGATCCTGATTGTCCCTTTATTCTCACACCTGCTACCCTCCTTACCCAAAAGACTGGGGATTCCTCTATACCTCCTGGAGACTATGAGAGTGGAGGTCTTTACAGACGGCAGTGGAGGCAGGTACAACATCTCTCGAATGTTTTTTGGCATCGTTGGAGGAGTCAATACTTGCCTACCTTGCAACCGCGATGGAAGTGGCAATCAGAGAAACCTAATCTTCAAGTTGGAGATCTTGTGCTTTTAAAGGACTGTCAAGCCAAGAGGAACCAGTGGCCCATGGGTATTGTGGTCAATACCTTTCCTAGCCAAGATGGACATGTTAGGAAGCTTGAAATAAAAATCAGTTCTGGAGATACTTGTAAGACCTTCTTGAGGCCAGTCACTGGAGTTGTTCTCCTTCTGAAAAACGCCTGCGGCAAGGACAGTAGTTAGACATAAAGTGACATGATGTCAGGCGGGGAGTGTGCTGGCAGTAATTCTTCCCAGCCAGCAGGTGGTGGTGTTTTCATGTTAAGTTGTTATTGAACAGTAGAGTGAGTTCAGAAACACGTTTAATGGCCGATACAGGCAGTTTATCAGTCTTCATGTAATCCTTCTCCATCCTGTCTTGTTGTTCAGAGAAGGCACTGCTTGTAAGTTTTTTGTGTTATTTTATTACATCTGAGACAACATTGAGCTGTATTTGTGGGCATTTATGTTGGAAAAGATTGATGTTTGTAAGGCTGATTGTGACATGTTATTTACACAGTATTTAGTATTTGTACCCTTACTATTTGTATTCTAAATCATGTTTTTCATCTTTATTTGTAGTTTCACTCTTTTGGCATTGAAAGCAACGTCCATTAAAGGGACATACGCCTGTCAATCGTCTGAGAGTTTATCTATCTGCACAACTGTTACCTGGAAACACAGTGGGGGCAGAACAACAACCAAAAATAAGGCAGCGCCTAATTTTTGAAATCTTTTTCTGCGGACATCTGCAGAGCATTATGGACAATTTCTTTGTGTGCAGCATGTGCAGCTGATTTTGACAGGTGTTTAACCCTTTAAAACCAACTGTGTTGTCACCAACCCGGCGTTTTTCAGATGTCCCACCATTCACGGACTTCCAGCAACAGGGCGAGTGGAATTGCCATAATAACCAAATGTTGGCTGTTAAATGCACTTTCAGCTTTTAGAAACTATTAGAAACCATTTTCCGACAGGACAAACTGCCATGTAATTACAGTAATGCAAAGTGTGCTTGCACAAACATGTTAGCAGTGATGGCTCAGTGTTAAAGGGTTAAGCTTGATCAAAAAGGAAAGTTCTAAGCCTAATCTTAAAAATAGAGAGTGTCTTTTAGCTTTTAAATTCTATTCTAGATTTAACAGGGAGCCAATGAAGAGAAGCCAGTATGGGAGAAATCTGCTCTCTCTTTCTAGTCCCTGTCAGTACTCTAGCTGCAGCATTTTGGATCAGCTGAAGGCTTTTCAGAAAGCTTTTAGGACAGCCTGATAATAATGAATTACAATAGTCCAGCCTAGAAGTAATAAATGCATGAATTAGCTTTTCAGCATCACTCTGAGAAAGGATGTTTCTAATTTTAGAAATATTGCACAAATGCAAAAAAGCGGTCCTACATATTTGTTTAATATGTGCATTGAAGGACATATCCTGGTCAAAAATGACTCCAAGATTTCTCACAGTGTTACTGGAGGCCAAAGTAATGCCATCCAGAGTAAGTATCTGGTTAGACACCATGTTTCTAAGATTTGTGGGGCCGAGAACAAGAACTTCAGTTTGATCTGAATTTAGAAGCAGGAAATTAGAGGTCATCCAGGCCTTAATGTCTTTAAGACATTCCTGAAGTTTAACTAATTGATGTGTGTCATCTGGCTTCATTGATAGGTAAAGCTGAGTATCATCTGCATAACAATGAAAATTGATGCAGTGCTTTCTAATAATACTGAATAAGGGAAGCATGTATAATGTAAATAGAATTGGTCCTAGCACAGAACCCTGTGGAACTCCATAATTAACCTTAGTGTGTGAAGAAGACTCCCCATTTACATGAACAAATTGGAGTCTATGAGATAAATATAATTCAAACCACTGCAGTGCAGTACCTTTAATACCTATAGCAAGCTCTAATCTCTGTAATAAAATGTTATGATCAACAGTATCAAAGCTGCACTGAGGTCCAACAGGACAAGCACAGAGATGAGTCCACTGTCAGAGGCTCTAAGAAGATCATTTGTAACCTTCACTAATGCTGTTTCTGTACTGTGATGAATTCTGAAACCTGACTGAAACTCTTCAAATAAACCGTTCCTCTGCAGATGATCAGTTAGCTGTTTTACAACTACTCTTTCAAGAATCTTTGAGAGAAAAGGAAGGTTGGAGATTGGCCTATAATTAGCTAAGACAGCTGGGTCAGTGATGGCTTTTTAAGCAGAGGTTTAATTACAGCCACCTTGAAGGTCTGTGGTACACAGCCAACTAATAAAGACTGATTGATCATTTTTAAGATTGAAGCATCAATAATTGGAAAGACTTCTTTGAACAGTCTAGTAGGAATGGGATCTAACAAACATGTTGCTGGTTTGGAGGAAGTAACTATTGAAGTTAACTCTGAACTTACACACAGTATAAAATCTTCAGCAAAGGTTTGAGCTGTCACTTCAGAATCATGCCAAAAACAAAGGACACCAGTTTAGATTTGAGAAAAAGAACTGTTGATGCTCATAAAACATGAGATGGACATCCAAATTACGAGTGTTAAATACTGGAGTGAAAAGTATCATCAAGAAATTCAGAGATCACCAGACAGTAGAGAACAAGCCTGGCAGAGTCAGGAAACAAAAGATTTCTAACCAATCTCTGCTGCATACATGTGCAGGATCTTTCAGTATTAACATGTGAGCAAATGTATGCGGTTTAAATAACTTCCTGTTGTTTCTTCTTAGTATTGTTAGTCATGATAACTGCTATTACCACACTATTTATTTATTAAATATTTTATTTTGTATTTTATTTTCAGATTAGTTTTATTTTCCAGAGAATGTAGGAGTGCAGTAGATTTTCAGGTATTCAGTGTTCTTTAAGTGAAACAAATGCAGTGTTCACAAAGTCAGTGAGCAATCATGATTATGTTTTTTTTCCATAATCGAGCAGCCCAATCTGTAAGTGTGCATGCAGTATGTCCAAATGATAAAACTGTGATGTAAATACACAAACTTTCTTGCAGATATTGAAGAAGAAGAAGAAGAAGAAACAGCCTTTATTGTCCCACAGAGGGGAAATTTGGGTGTAACAGCAGCCGCAGTTATTATAAATATAAATAAAGATATAATAATTCACACTATTAAGAAAAGAATATATATAAAATCAACAAACAATATATTGGCCCCAAAGGACCAGCTGAGCATCATCAGGTTTTTGCTTTGAGGCCCCAGACTTCTGCGTCAGGTCTTTGCAGGACTTACGTACGTAAGTGAACCCCACGTGTTACACGATCCTCGTGGGCTGCGTTGAACCAACGTGTAGTTACATTTCTCGAGAGGTGCACATCAGGTTACGCCGTGGGGTTCAGAGGGGATTTCTGGTCCTGATGCAAAAGCATAATTCAGCACTCTGTCTCAACTGATGATTGAAGCAGCCGGTCTGGAGCAAATGCAGCAGCCGCTGCGGGCAGAAGCAGAAACACCAGCGGCTGTTCCTCAAAATTACAGTATGTGAAGACAAATCCCGAATATTTATCTCCTTCCATTAGCAATATTAAGATGTTGATTTTCCTGAATATTTTAATTTTTCAGCATCAAGAATCTGATGGTGTCAGATTAAACTGTGCCTGAAAAGGGTGATGCTGCTTCAGCTCAGAGGTCAAAGGACTCTGCATTAATGGCTCTCCTTGGACCAGAAACCACAGCATCACAGAAAACAGCAGCTCAGGTCCTGTTCCACTCTCTGAGCTCATGGAGGGAGCATGCAGGGGAGAACCCTGCAGATTGCATCCCTGGGACCAGTTTCATCAGCTGTGTGTGCCACTGTTACTGCACAAAGGACTCACAACATGCAGAGCAGTCTTCAAGGAGCGAGAAAGCAGACACGAATGGCTTCATTTTCATGGACTTCACATTTCCTTCCTTCCACAGCAGAGTTTTCTCAATCCAGCGCTGCAGGAGACTCTGAGCCGTTTTCAGCTGTCGGTTCACTTGTGGTTTGGTGTGAAACAGCTGCAGTGGAAGCTCTGTGACTGAGGAACCACTCATGCTTCCACAAAACTCGTCCTACTGGAACTGACTCACCTGAAATCTGAAGTTGCTACCAAGTGTATGCTGTAGGGGTGTGTGTGTGTGTGTGTGTCAGCATATTTATGCAAACAAAGCACCTGTTAGAACTGCTCAATAAAAAGTGCATTATTGTAAATGCTTTGGACATGAATACATTTAATTTTCCAGTTTAGGTCACGAGAATGAAAGTATCAGAATACCATCCAAGAAAATGTGGAAACACGAGGCTTTGTTTCTTTTTTATTACTTTAAAAATGGTGATTGCAGACAGTAACTATTAGAAACAAGAGGGGTGTGGCCTTAAAGTAATGACCCAGCACCTGGGGCTGTATACCTGCTGCATAAAGACCTTTACTTCATAGCAGCTGCCTTCTGTCAGCTGCTCGGGGCTCGGCCACAGCACGCAGGATTTTAGGTCCATGAAAGATTTCACAGCCTGGCCACAGCCACAGTAAACAAAACACACCCGCCTCCGTGTCATCAATGCAACGATCAACACAGACCGATCACACGATCTAACCCAAACCGGCCTCGGGCACTGTCGGGGCTGCTCGGTACGGTCCGAGTTTCGTTTCTGTGAATTATGAAATATTTTAACGTCATACGTTCATGGGGGTGAGGGGTCCTCAGAGAACTGCGTCCATAAGAAATGTTATTCTAACCAGTGACGTGTCGAGGCTTCGAAGTGTGTATCGAGTAATTGAGGGAGACTCTTGTGAAGCGCGTATCGAGGCTTGTGTCGTGAAGCCTCGCAAGCCGGCCGCACCACGTGACTGATTCAGGAAACGATTCATGGGTTTGGTGTGCGATTCGAAATATAACGGGCAGCGAAACGCAGCGGACCCCCCTCACAGTTCGTGGTATTGGGGACTGTTGCGTGTTGGTTTGCACTCTATTTGAGCTGCTTCTTTTTTGGTGATGAACCAGCCAGAAAGAGGAGATTTTCCCTGTTTGGGAACATTTTCAGCTGATCTCTCCCAATAATAATAATAGTAATAAATTATTACCCCAGCTTCATCTGTGCCTTGTGAAAGTGTATTTTCTGAAGTTTGTGAAATCGTTTCAAAGAAAAGAAAACGCCTGAAGCTCAGCTCTGTGGCTGTTATTTCTAAATAAAAACCAATGAGTAAAATGTCCCTAGTGAGCACACTTACCAGCCAAGTAACACAATCACATCACAACTCTCTCCCCAATTTATTTCCCAACATTGTATCATAAGGACAGACACCATATTAGTTAGTTCAGGATTTATTTATTGTCATCACAAAAATCGATTATTGTGTTCAAAGCTTCACGTACCAAAGCCTTGGTGTGATTCTAATCAGTCTGTCTGTTTTACACTGACTGTCCTCTTGATGGCACAATAGAGCAACTGAAGCACCATGAAGCTTCGACCCATGGGTTCACTGATTGGATGGAAAGCTTCATGAAGCTTCATCTCACCATCACTACATTCTAACTGCAATATGGCGGAAACTAAACCGACCTGCACGCTCGCAGTCTGATCCTTAATTTCCTGCTCCGCCCCCAGCCCGAGGCGAGGTCACGCCCCCTTAGCCATCACATTCACTTCTGCAGGAGTGACACACAAATCTCCAGGGCCAAAAATAACCCAGTCAGATGGGATCAAATCCTGAAATCTGGCTGTTCTAAGGAAAATCTGGATTTCATGATTGGAGCCTGAAAAAAAGGCGCCTGGACTTTAGGGCGGTTTCTCAATATTAACGTTCAAACTTTATTTTTCAATTGAAACACCAGCGTACTTAATGACATCACAGCTCAGCTCCAGTGTTTCTGTCGCCTTCCAGCTTAAATTTACTGACTGCCTGGTTTTAAAAACTTCATCTCTGAATAAAAACATACACACACAGCTCTGCTGACTGACTGAACAAAAACAGGTCAGATGTTAAAATTATGTTATTTTTATTCCAGAACATTTCCACGACTTACAACAGACTTAGAATAGAGTCAAATATGCCGATGCGATGTTCCCATTCCCGGTAAAAAAGGCTCTCGTGTTCCTTCCTGAGTAAAATATTTTTAATATCAGTTTTATCGATTTGCTCAGGAACAAATGAAACACTGAAATAACCCAAACATCAGCCGTTAGAGATAATCTGATGTTTTATATCTGTGTTTAACTTCCACTCAGCAGCAAAAGTGCCATCGTGCTGGCCGTCAGGCGTTCTGCCCACGTATGGTGATCCTCGTCCGGCTGGCGAGCAGGCGGCTGCCGTTAGAGCAGTGGAACGAACCTCTCCGAAAACATCGGAGCACTTTTGCAATTAAGCAATATCTTGAGAAACTGAGCAGATAGTTGATCACACATTCTCACCTTAAAACACCATAAAAGTTTGCTTTGTGTCACAGGAGCAGTAATATTTAAAATTTACTCACAGGTTTAGCCGGTCTATTCGTTTGAGTTTCGTTTGAAATGCATTCTGGGATACTTGGCTGCACCAAGTCCACACAAGTCACCACAGATGCAGATACGGTAGAAGGGGCGGAGCAAGAACACATCTGGGTATTTTGAGCAAACTTGCCTTTATGCGAACTTTGATTTGGAACAGAACTTGGGCTGAGAGGGATGAAGTTTCACAAGTTCACAAGTACGCATACTGAGAAATGGCCTAGGACTGTATTGGCTGACAGCTGGTGTCTAATCCAGTGATGTCATTCACAGTGGACACAGTAACTCCTCTCTCTAACCAATGGCCCAAAATGTGAACACTGGCATCCTCAAAGAGTGACCTTTGACCTTAGGTGCAGCAGTACAGCTGAGTCCAGGAGTCTCAAAAATGTAAAAACCTTCAAGGAGTCGTGTTTACTTGTGTTGGTTGAATCACTTTCTGTTCCTTTGTTGAAATGTGGGTGGGATGATGTCATCAGTGATGTCACAGGATCTCAGCTTTCAGAAAGTGAACCTGAGAGCTGAAAGTGAAAGCAGTGATGTCATCGCCGCAGAGATGGGTCCCTCTGGCTGGTTTTTGTTTTCAGTCTCCCTCTCGACCAATCACAGGGCTGCAGTACAGACTGTTTTCTCAGCAGGTTTCCATTAGTGTCCTTCAGTGTTTCTGTTTTAATCCTTCAATGTGAAACTCAGAATCATCATGAACTGGATTTAATTTGGAAAATGAAATAAAGTGATGTGATGAGGGAAAAGCTGTTGAAAAAGAAGACTTACAGTAATTTATGAGACATATTTCAACTTTCAACCCTTAAAAAAAAATATTTCTTGTAATCTGTTACCAACTAACTAACTTGGACTGTCCAGGGAATGATTAGGCGGAGTCCACCTGAGCGATTCACCAATCAGAGCGCAGACACGCAGCAGCTCAGTGAGGGAAGAGAAACTGACTTTCTTTTTCTGTTTCCTGTTTGGGAAATAAAAGCCTGAACTCTCCTCAGCAGCATGGACACACAGACAGCTCAGCTCTGCACAGCACCTTCATCCATCATCATCATCATCATCATCATTATGGTTGCCTGGACCGGTCTGCTCTTCATGCTCTGCGGCACCCTGACCTCTGCCGTCTCCTGTGATTGGCTCACACAATACAAAAGTGTGAGCAATGACACCCAGGTTCTCCTCAAACTCATGGTGAGTGCAACAATGACACCAGGTCCTCAAAGAGGTCTTTAAAACAGTCTGTGAGTCCTTTATGAGTTTCCATGTTCTTCAAAGATATTCCAGGACTGCATAAATATATTTTATGAATTCTTTAATGAATTCACTGCATCCTCAAAAAGATTCTAGGAATCCTGGAAGAGTTTCCAGGAGTTTTTAAAGTGATTGTAAGAGTTGTTAAAGAGATTCCTGAAGTGCTGGAGAGCATTTTCAGGGTCCTTGAATTGAAGAGTCTCTGTAAGAGGTTTCCAGTGATTCTTCAGGACATGAAGAGGACACATGTTTACATACGTGATGCATCTTAGTCTCAAAGTGTTCCTTCATAACAATAAAATGTTAGAATGGGAACCAAAGCGATGCATTCAGAGCCTGTAGGATGTTTCTAAACAACACTGGTCACATGTTTAGCGTGTAGGTTTCCATGTATGGGCACAGGTTAAAAACCCATGCAGGTGTAACCGGTGGCTTCTTCTACCGTTCTCTGCCTTGTGTGGATTAATGATCAGATCAGGCCACTGACATGATTTGGAGGCGATCTCCGTTTATTTCTGATGAAACAGTAAACAAACATCACAGTCTGGTTGGTGACGATTGCTTTAAGCCCCTACACCAGGGGTCGGCAACCTGTAATCCGGAAAGAGCCATTTGAACCCGGTTTCCACGGAAAACAAAACAGTGAGAGCCGCAAATACTCGCGGAAGCCGGTAGCGGCTACCGCGAGTGACGCATATATTGAGAAACGAAAATAAATAAATAGATAAATAAAATGATTTTATTTTAATATTTCAAGATCACAACAATGTTCCAATTTAAAACTACAACAAAAACTGAACTGACAAAAATAAAATGCACTTCAATTGGATACTTATAATTTACTTCCGCGAGCCGCACAGAGCTGCAGATTAAGCCTGAATGAGCCGCGGGTTGCCGACCCCTGTCCTACACAAACAAAACACACAAAGACATTATTGTCTAGTACAGCCGGATTTACGATTACTAAACTTCCTAAACCTTCGCTCACCATTCCCGCCGAATGCCACAGGAAGAAGGGGGAGGGTGAGCGTGAAACTGCTCCTTATAAAGGAGCTGTCCCAGAAGATTAAACGTAGGGGTACAGAAAACAGTAACAAAGAAAGGTTCCGCACACCAACCGGAGCTACACAACCATGTTGGGTAAGGTGAATAAAATAATTCTATATAAATAAATATGAACATAACAGGCAGAGACAGCTATAAACTATAAACACTATTAACAAAGAATTGGCATTGTTACACAGGGTTAGTAACCAGCTCAGTGTACTGTGGGCCTGCAGTGACATGACTGTTTGTCATGTTTTCAAGATGGCGCCGTTGTGTGTGTCCTGCCATCTGTCGCTCTCTCTCATCTGTTATTTAGAATAGAATAGAATAGAATGCCTTTATTGTCATTATACAGGATGTACAATGAGATTGGAGGGCCACTCCTGTTCAGTGCCATGTAACAGAAAATCAAACTCTCTAAAATGAAAATAAAAATATTATAAAAATATTATAATCTAGTATAATCAATCAATATGATCAATATGCGATATTTCTTCTATTTGGTGTATTATTTTTTAGATCCGTTTCACCGCTGCATGTGTATGATCGTTAAGCCCTTTTAAATCTTCTACATGATGTGAATGGACAATTGAATTTCCAGCCACCTCCTCAGTTCTCTATTCCTCCTTACCTGCGGCGTTCTCCCACCATCTTTTTTCCTACTACTCATCGCCGCAGAAGACGGGGTAAGAGAAGCGTTCGGCTGGTGAAGCTTCAAACCCACCTGGCGCAGTTTTTGGACTGCTCTCCGACTTTTTTTCTCCCTAGGACTCCTCGACCATTTTGCCACTAGGACGTGCGGTGCCCTGTGGAGTTTTGTTATCACTGGCTTCAACCGGTGTCTTTTGATGTTGGCCTTATTCCCTGCCGTCGACATTTGTAGATGGAGCCACAATCTTCGCCCTCTTGGTCGTTCGGCTCGGGAAATGGATCAGGCCTCCATTTGTATGGCCCTGTTGAATACCAGATCTCTTGCCAACAAAACTTTTATTTTAAATGACTTTTCCGTTCCCATTCTCTCACTGGTGTAGTCTACATTTTTGTAGTGGGTATCTGTGCTTAGAAACAAAAATACATGGGTTAGTACAATGTAATAGACAATTTATTTTGATTTTTAAGCATATTTAACATTGCTTAACATGCTTAGATTTGAGTAAATGTACGACAAACTGTACAACAGTGTGCTTTGTATAAAAAACACGTAGAATTTATAAAAAAGTATAAAAGCAAAACATGTTTAAGTATTAAGTAGAGTACTATAGAAAAAACAAGATGAACCAACTGAATATGTCTGTCATACTGGCAGGTTCTTCTAAAGCTGCCTCTGTGACTTCAGGGGCTGCTGGTTTATAAAACCATTCAAAAGTGTAGCTTGTTTTCTCATCATTTTCAGAAACCTTCTAGCTCAAATGTGTCAGACTCAAGGCCTGTGGGCCACATCTGGCCAGTCTAATTTTATACAGCCCGTGAGATGATTTCATATAACTATTAATAATAACCCGTGGGTAAATAGCACTCCCACCACCTGTACTACAAATCCCACAATGCACTGCAACAGCTACCGTGCAGGACAAGATTTGTGGACCTGTTTTTGGTGGTATCAGTGACACTTTAAGCCGCGTTTCCATACAGGACGACTCGGCACGGGTCGCCTCGACTCGTTTGACGGCGTTTCCATTAGTAACTGGTACAAGTTTGCGGATACTTTTTCGTACCCACTCACCCGAGGTTCTGAGCGATACGAGACGATACAAAAATGTGACGCGGAGGACAGCATGCTACTGATTGGCCCGGGAGTGTCCTCACCATTGGAGGCATGAGAGTGACTCAGCCTGCCATTTTTAAAACCCGACAGCAAGAAACTGGAGGCACAAAGCACCAGTTGAATCCCCAGACCGACAGTTTGCAGCAGTAGTTTTGCAACATGAGAGCCATCTGAAACGCTCACACAGCATACATATTATAACCCTGTACTGCCGGGGCGATCGCCGCTGAAGCACCGTTACCTGCCCCTACCAGCCGAACAGCTGGTTAGCACAGAGCCGGAGGGCTGATCAAAGGAACTTTGAATTACCGTAATAACGCGACTGTTTGTCCTATCGGAAAAATTCAAACAGTTTCTGAAAGCTGAGAAACTGCACTTCACAACCAACATAGGGCATTACTGTGGTGTTATTACGGTAATTGTTGCCGTAAGTCCGTGAACGGTGGCTCTTTTGAAGTACACTGAGCCGATTATGTTCAGGGTATAGGGTTATACTTAACAATGATAACCTTCATCCATTAACACATTTACAGGGACTTATGCATGATGATGATATTAAACTGGCATTAGCTGTTAGCTTGCCTCTATCTCATCTATTGTTGTGTTGTGTTTTGAGCCGCACAAGAGTCACGTCATGAGACTACTACCCGCGCTGCTATATCGACTCCACCCACACTGTGGTGGTCCTCAATTGCAATGAAAACACAACACAACCGTGCCGAGTTGTGTTGACCGAGTCGACCCGTGCCGAGTCGTCCCGTATGGAAAAGCGGCTTTGATCAGTGGATAAAAATATCGGTCAGCACTTTTTACAGTAACATTTAAGCTGCCTGACCTCCAAAAATGGCCAAACAAAAAGTGGGAAACAGGGATTTTCCAAAGAGGTGGGAGGCAGAGGACCCCATCTGACATCGGAGGTAAACCGTGTGTCTCTTTTCCTCGCCTGCGATGTGTGGAGAAAAGAGCAGATTGTATCTTCTCCCGTATCTGTCCCACCAGAGGGAGACCTGCACAGGTGAGCTGATGGTGCGTCACTGCGTCACACGACATGAAACGCTGCGCAGCAAAGTCCTGAAGCAGTGGCGGATGTAGGATTTTTCTGAATAAGGGGCCATCAAGGGGCCACAGTATTCATAGAGTGGCCAAGTATTTTTGGTAGATGTGGTGATATACAGAGCAATAAAAATGAAAGCCATTACATTAACGTTATGGTAAATCTTATCACCATGAGGTGTAAGAATTCAGTGAACTTATGTGCCATTTCACTAAATAACAATATCAGACATTTCATAGATTACAGCATTAACTGTTGTTGCTCTCCCTAAATGATTTCTGACCTGATGAAAAGGGGCTGGAGCTGTCCTGCTCCTGACCAGCCTCTGGTCTGCTGTGTCCTGCTGCTCTCTCCCTCCTCTCACGCTGCACATCTTCAGCTGCAGACTCACTGTTTTGCTCAAAAACTGCTGAATTCCCACCTGAGACTGACCCTTTCTTTTCATATTCTTCTCTATCACTGCCAAACATTATAGTTAATGTTAACACACTAATGCAAATTACAAAGAAGTACATGAAGTAGTGAAATGCTAACATTCATGTGCAAACACAAGTAGGGCCTCAGTTAATATTACTCTTAACTAACTTTGCTTCTTAATTTAATGTTTATCAGACTTACGCTGTGTGACAGCTCTGAGTAAAAAGGGATTTATGACTTATCATTACCAACAAACTCCTCAAACTGGCATTGGTTGTCGGTTAAAAAAACTTTCTCCACAAGATCGTTCAGATCTTTTTCTTCTGTAAGCTTTATTCATGCTGGACATTCCTATTTGGCTCATTAGCGCTACTGGTGTCTCGGCATGGAATTGCATCCACCTATAATTTGATCCTCGTTCTCGGACAAAGGACAGATGAGTGACAGGACAGGGCAACTTCAGGGGGCCAATCAGATTTCAGATGGGGCCAATGCCCCTGTGGCCCCGCCCCTAGAACAGCCCCTGTCCTGAAGACAGAACGCGTCATAAGCACCGTAATGGGCTCGACACACGGGGAGCGACAAACGACAGCGACGAATGGGTCGCATCGCCACTGGGGTGAAACCGAACACACGGGACGCGATAGCGATGGCAGCTTTGCGAATCACGCTCTTACATCACTCGTCTCCAAGAAATGTGATTGGTTATGAAACTGGAGGGATTTAGACATTTTAAAAGCAGTCTGTGTCAGACTGCACTGCACCGCGCTGCACTCGGCCTCTCTGACCACGACATGATCCACCTGATCCCCGCGTACAGACAGAGGCTGAAGCTCTCAAAACCTGTGGTGAGGACAACAAAGCAGTGGACCCGTGAGGCTGTGGAGGAGCTCCGCACATGCTTCGAAACTACAGACTGGGACTCAATGAGGGCTGCCTGTGACAGTCTGGATGACTACACGGACACTGTAACCTCGTATATCCACTTCTGCGAGGACAGCATTGTGCCATCACGCACCAGGGTGAGTTATAACAGTGACAAACCCTGGTTTACTCCCAAACTGAAGCAGCTGTGGATAGAGAAGAGGGAGGCTTTTAAAAGTGGGGACAAAGACTGCTACAAAGAGGCCAAGTACAGGTTTAGCAAGGAAGTGGCCACTGCTAGATCACATCACTCTGAGAATATACAGCAGCAGATCTCAGAGAACGACGCGGCCTCTGTATGGAAAGGTTTTAGGCAGATTACCAACTACAAGCCTTAGGTGCCGTTTACACGAAGCCGTTTTCACTGGAAACGGTGTCGTTTTGATGCGTTTCAGCCTTTCGTTTACACGATGGCGTTTCAGAAACGATCCGCGTTTACACGAGGACATGTGAAACGATGAAAACGATGTAGTTCCCATGCCAGGCCACAAGTTGGCGTTGGTTTTCTCTTTGCAAAGTTTGTTTACGCAAGACGCGCATGTGTGGAGTGACACAGTAGGTAGTGCGGCAAATTGTTCATTACTTACAAAACGGCCAATGTGAGAGGTTTTGTGTGGACCGATGATGAGGTTGGATCGCTGCTGCACACAACGCTGAATTACAAAACGGTAAAAACACAGGAAAAGCATAAGAAGCACTCGTGAATCCGCGAGTACTGTTTATCAGTTTGCGCGTGCGCGAAAAACTGGCCGTCGCAACCATAGTGCGCATGTGCGAGTCGAGCGTTTTCAAATCACCCCGGTTTCAAGTGTTTACACGAAAACGCAAGCCGGTGCGTTTCTGAAACGCTCCACTCTGGACCCCGTTTCTGAAACACATCGTTTTCACTCTGTTGTCGTGTAAACAGAAGGGCGAAACGCATCAAAACGACACCGTTGTCGTGTAAACGCAAGGCCGAAACGCATCAAAACGACACCGTTTCAAAATGAAAACGGTCTCGTGTAAACGGCACCTAAAACCCCCCACTCCACAGACGACCTACAAACTGCAAATAGACTGAACGAGTTCTATTGTCGTTTTGATGGTCAGTTCAGCAGCCTTCACACCTCCACCAGTCCCAACTACAATACAGCCAACACAAATATTCACCCCCCAACCTCCCCCACTCCCCACACCTCAGAGAAGCCCACATCATCAAGGACTCCCACCCCAGAGTCCCCCTCCTCCCCCACCCCCACAGTCTTTTGTATTCAGGAGGACCAGGTGCTAAAGCAGTTCAGGAGTGTCAAAGCTCGCAAAGCTCCAGGTCCAGATGGTGTCTCACCTGCCACACTGAGACACTGTGCTAACGAGCTTGCCCCATTGTTCACGAACATCTTCAACTCCTCACTGGAGGCTTGCCACGTGCCTGTCTGCTTTAAAACCGCTACCATTGTTCCTGTCCCCAAGAAGCCAAGGATCACTGGACTAAATGACTACAGACCTGTGGCACTGACTTCTGTGGTCATGAAGTCATTTGAGCGTCTGGTGCTGTCCCACCTCAAGTCCCTCACAGCCCCCCTTCTGGACCCCCTGCAGTTTGCCTACAGAGCCAACAGGTCTGTGGACGACGCCATCAACCTGACTCTGCACTTCATCCTACAGCATCTGGACTCCCAGGGAACCTACGCCAGGATCCTGTTTGTGGACTTCAGCTCTGCCTTCAACACCATCATCCCTGATCTCCTCCAAGAAAAGCTGTCCCAGATGAACGTGCCTGATCCCATCTGCAGGTGGATCATTGACTTCCTGATGAACAGGAAGCAGCACGTGAGGCTGGGGAAGAATGTCTCGGACTCCCGGACCATCAGCACCGGCACTCCTCAGGGCTGTGTCCTCTCTCCTCTGCTCTTCTCCCTGTATACCAACTGCTGCACCTCTGACCACCAGTCTGTCAAGCTTATTAAGTTTGCAGACGACATGACTCTCATCGGACTCATCTCAGACGGGGACGAGTCGGCCTACAGGATGGAGGTCAAACGTCTGGCGTCCTGGTGCAGCCACAATAACCTGGTACTGAACGCCCAGAAGACAGTGGAGATTATAGTGGACTTTAGGAAGCACACAGCCCCTCTACCCTCCATCATCCTGACTGACACCCCCATCACCACAGTGGACTCTTTTCGCTTCCTGGGAACTACCATCACCCAGGACCTCAAGTGGGAGCCCACCATCACCTCTGTCATCAAAAAGGCCCAGCAGAGGATGTACTTCCTGCGGCAGTTGAAGAAATTCAACTTGCCAGCAAGGACCATGGTGCAGTTCTATACTGCCATCATTGAGTCCATCCTCACCTCCTCCATCACTGTGTGGTACGCTGGAGCCACCACTAGGGACAAACAGAGACTACAGCGCGTTGTGCACTCTGCTGAGAAGGTGATTGGCTGTAACCTCCCATCTCTCCAGGACCTGTACACCTCCAGGACACTGGGGCGTGCAGGTCGGATCACAGCCGACCACTCTCACCCTGGGCACAGACTTTTTGACCCTCTCCCCTCAGGCAGGAGGCTACGGTCCATACGGACCAGAACCTCCCGCCATAAGAACAGTTTCTTCCCCTCTGCTGTTGGACTCATGAACAATTACCCTAAGACTGTTACCACCACCCTCCACAAACGCTGATGACCCTATGTCTATGCACCTGTCTGACTGCACTGATGTACATATTAGTGGAATATAGTTTACATTCTTCTATCTTTTAATTAGTCTCTGCACTGTATATTTTGTAATTTTGTAATATTGTGCTATAGTTATAGCTCTAATATCTCTGTATATTTGCAATTTGTATACTTGTATATTGTCTTTTAGTTTTTATACTTATTTGTTTTTTTTTTCTGTAAGCACGAAGTACCGCAGCAATTTCCTAATGCTGTGAACCTGTTCACCCATATGGCAATAAAAACCTTCTGATTCTGATTCTGATTCTGATTCTGACACGGCAATAAAGATGAGGAGTCTAAAGATTTTATTGGAACTGACAGAAATCTTGCTGTTAAGTCTCTGCTACAAAAGAAAAAGACAACCTCGGGTTCATCCTCTCTATCGGTCTGTTTAACGTTAGTCTTGCACCAACAGGTTCTCACGGCTGCCTTTTATGTGTAACTCGATAATCACTGCATGAAGTGTCATATAATATAGGAAAGTCAAACACAGCTAAAACGATGCTTTCCTTCCTGCTGAAAGTGGTTGCAGACTGCAGCCTGTAGCATACTCTTCGCTCATTGGTCAGTCAATGAAACTCTTGCTGATTGGTTTAGTGCCACGCGACAGCGACAAAAGTAGAACATTTTCCAACTTTGTTGTGTCGCGTCGCCTGGTCGCGTGTGTACGTCTACATGTACGAGCACGAAATTTCACATGCACGAATGTCGCCGGTCGCTTAGCTGGAGGAGGGCAAGCGATTGTCGCCTCATCGCACAAGCTCCATAGGAAATGAATGGAGAGCGAGCAACGACGCTCCCCATGTGTCGAGCCCCTAATACATCTGTGCAGCTTCAGTGATGGGACCGCGTGATTACGCCTGTGATTGTCCAAAAAAACCCCCCCAAAAAACATAGCAGGTCTCCACCGCTTTTGCTGAGAGGCTGGACACACTGCGCAGTTTACGCAGCGTTTTTCCGACTGTGATGTGAATTTCTGCGCCTCACGGTCGGAAAAACGCTGCATAAACTGCGCAGTGTGTCATAGTGTGTTATATTTTAGTTAATCTGTTGAGGAAAACGTTGCTGTATTCCGACGATTCAAATTGGTATTGCTGAAAATTAAAACAATTTATTTTTAAGCCTGCAACTCAATTTTTGGTTACAGTCTATTTAACAGCATCGGAGAGGAGTAGTAAAGAGTTTGCACTGGTCCTTATAAGCGTATCACGTATCATTGGTCACTTTTAAGTGGTTATAGGGAACTTCACAAGCTTTTCTAGTGGGTATATGGCGTATACCAGCGTATCGCGTAGACTACACCACTGCATTCTCTGGATTTCCTCTTGCTGACAGAGACGTGGATGCAGCCAAGTGACAACAGCGCTTTCTCTGAGCTCCTCTCTTCTGGATGTTCTTTCTGCTCCAATCTACAGAGACAAGTTTAAATGCAGACTGCTACCTCCTATGTCCTACTCTTCTTTCGAATTGCAGCTGTTTGTTGTTGAATTTGTTTATCCAGTATTTTTTTTCTCTTCAGCTCTCAGCGGAGATGGACGCACTTTTCTTCTCTCCTCAGTCCTTCCTTTTCCCCCTGCTTTGCTGCTTTAGAGCCTCTCTTCACACAACTTCCGAACTGGAATTTATAATTATGGATCTGGTCAGCTGGTCTCTCAATGCTATTGTTTTGATCAAATTTTCACTATGAGGAGATTGGGGGAAGGAGAACCCTATTCCCTCTTATTAATTGACAAATCAGCTGGCTACGGTATGGTTCCTGTGTGGTGTGGAAGATGACGTGCCTGGCTGTATTGTTGATGGAGGACACACACATTTGGCTTATTGACACTGGGATTTCTCCGAATTGGACCTGGAGATACCTGGCTTGTCGTTACAATTCAGGAAGTGTGGGCAGCTGTCTGGCCTTGGTAAGGCTGCTTATGATGGGAACACGGGAAGGGTACAGACTCAAACTCAGACTCTGTATATCTGGAGCTGATTCTGAGGGTAAGATCTTGGAGATGTATGTATCTGTTTCTGCACGGCAAAGGAACGAACCAAGCAGATTCTGATGAATTGGATTTTTCTCCACAGAGAGGTGCCAGTAAGACTGAAGGCTGTCAACAAATTAATCAGTACAGTCTGTACCAAAACAAGTCGTAGAATCAGGAATTTGGCTCCCTGGCGGCCTTGGACTGCTGCTTATCAAATTGTCTTGTTTGTAAACAGATGCTCCTTATCTGTATTTCTGGTAGACCACACTCAGTTTTATTAATATTCATATCTGCTGTCCCTCTGATTATTTGGTATCTGAATTTTTAAGTCTTCTGACTTCTTTTAATTTAACTCAGATAGTTAATGGACCTACACATTATCTTGGACACACCCTGGACCTTGTTTTTTCTCCTGGGTTGTCCATTTATCGTTGTGAAATGTCTGAGACTGCTCTCTCAGACCATTTCTCTGTTATTTTTATTCTTGATGTTCCTCTCCTAAGAGATAAACCGTTGATGGCAGAGTTCTATAGTCATTTTTTTTTGTCTCCTTCAACAGCTGGGCAGTTTGCTACTGCTTTCATGGACTCTCAGCTACCTAACTTGGATGTACCAAGTACTTCCTTTTGTCCTGACAGCTTTATTGAATCTTTTTATGACATATGTAACATGATTTTGGACTCAGTTGCTCCCAGTACTTTTAAACCTGTTAGCCACAGAGCTGAGCCTTGGTTAAATGGTAACACTCATGCACCGAGGAGACAATGCCATAAAGCTGAACGTAAATGGAGGAAAAATAAATTACAAGTATCATTGGATATTCTTAGAGACAGTTTTGCTCAGTATCAGAGTTCAGTTAAGGAAGCAAAGTGTCAATTCCTGTCTAACCTTATTTCTACTAGTAATCACTCATCTAGGGCATTATTTCATACAATTGATTCTGTTTTTAATCCTCCAACCTCAGTTTCACTTGAGGCATCAGTCTCAGTGTGCAATAACTTCCTCTCACATTTTATCGAAAAGGTGGCTTCTGTGAGACACTCTTCTGTTATGCCCGATAGCTATAATTTAGCAGTTAGTCCTGCTTTGGCTGGCCTTGAGCAGTCTGAGCCAGTGTCCTGCTGTTTTTTAAAGAATTTAATTTTTCATATGAGGCCGACCAACTGTCCTCTTGACTGCCTTCCTTTTAAGGTGTCATCCTCGATAGCACTCTTTTTTTTTAGGCTCATGTCAAAAACCTCACTCGGTCTGCTTATGTTCACTTACGCAACATTAATCGTCTCCGTCCCTCTCTTACACCTGCCAGTACTGCAACTCTTGTCCACGCTCTTGTCACTTCTCGTTTGGATTACTGCAATTCACTTCTTGCTGGTCTACCACTCAAACTTCTCCGTCAACTCCAGATGGTTCAAAACTCTGCTGCACGTATCATTACCCAAACCTCCTCTACTCAACATATCACTCCCATCCTTCAGGACCTACACTGGCTTCCAATAGACTACCGTATCAAATACAAGATTCTTCTTCTCACCTTCAAATCTCTCCATAACCTTGCTCCCCCCTACATTGCTGCTCTAATCCATTCCTATACTCCCTCACGCCCACTTCGTTCTTCTTCATCACTGCTCCTCACTATACCTTCTGTCCGCTTAGCAACTATGGGGTCTAGAGCCTTTTGTCATACAGCACCCCATCTCTGGAACGCTCTACCGCAACCCCTAAAGGTCATAAACAGCTTATCTCTTTTTAAATCCCATTTAAAAACCCATCTGTTCAAACAAGCTTTTGGCCTGTAACTGTGTGGGTTCTAGGATTTTACCTTGGTCTTAACTAATTTGTTTTTCATTTTGTTTTGTTTATTGTGTAATTGTGCTTTCTCTTTTGCTGTTTCCTCTTTGATTGTTTTTTACCTGTAAGGCGACCTTGAGTGCCCTGAAAGGCGCCCATAAATAAAATGTATTATTATTATTAAGGTAATGAAGGAAGTGTTTGATACTGTTAGTCCTGTACTTGTGACTTTTATAAACTCCTGTCTTAGCTCAGGGACTGTGACCGGGATCTTTAAACACGCTATTGTGAGGCCCCTTCTTAAAAAGCCTCACTTAGATTCTTCAGTTTTATCTAATTTTAGACAAATTTCTCATTTATCCTATCTTTCAAAGATTTTAGACAAAATTGTCTCACAGCAATTATAGACCTTCTTAGTATCAACTGATATTTTTGAAAAATTTCAATCAGGCTTTAGATCTAGGCACAGTACTGAGACTGCCTTGTTGAAGATTCATGATATTGCTATGTCTGTTGATAATAGATGTCCTGTTATCGTAGTTCTGCTGGATCTTACAGCAGCCTTTAATAGGGTGGATCATTCCATTCTTCTGTCTCGACTGGAGCACTTCGTTGGTATTTGCGGTTCCGCCTTGAAGTGGTTCACTTCTTACTTGAAAGATAGAATGTTTTCTGTTATGATTAATAATGTATTTTATTCATATGCACCTCTTTTATGTGGAGTTCCTCAGGGTTCTATCCTTGGTCCTCTTTAATTTTCTTATATATGCTGCCATTTGGGGGCAGTTATATCAGCGCATAAAGTATCTTTTCACTGTTATGTGGATGATTTACAAATTTATTTGGCTCTTAAACCACATATGGCTAATCCGATTTTATCTTTTATTGATTGTATAACTGATGTTAAAAATGGCTATGTGAAAACTTTTTGTTTTTAAATCATCAAAAAACATCAGTGTTTTGCCCTTTATAGAATAGTATAGAATGCCTTTATTGTCATTATACAGGATGTACAATGAGGTTGGAGGGCCACTCCTGTTCAGTGCCATGTAATAGAAAGTCAAACTCTCTAAAATAAAAATAAAAATAAAAATATAATAATCTAATATAATCTAAAAATATACAGAAAATAAAACACAATTTATAAAATATACGGAAAATAAAATGTATAAAAATATATACAGAAAATAAAATGTATTAAAAATACAGAAAATAAGAGAATGTGTGAAAAAATATATATACATTGTAAAAAATAAAATAAGTGTATACATATAGTAATGAAGATGGTGAATATTGCACTTGGTGGATGAATACTGGATATTACACAATATAGGAGTGATAGATATTGTTCAGTATGAATAATATAATATTGCACAGAGATGTGGGTGTTGCACAGTTACAGTGGGTGAGTGTGAGAGTTCAGGGTGGTGATTGCTCTGGTGAAGAAACTGTTCCTGAGTCTGTTTGTTATGGCTTTGATGCTCCTGTAGTGCCTGCCAGAGGGCAGCAGGTCAGAGGTCAAAGCCAGGGTGTGAGCTGTCCTTGATCATGTTCCTGGTTCTGCTGGTGCAGCGGGAGGTGTAGATGTCCATCAGGGAGGGGAGAGGACAGCCAACGATTCTTTGTGCTGTCTTGACTACCCTCTGAAGCCTGACCCTGTCTGCCTCAGTGCAGCTGCCGTACCATACTGTGATACAGTACGTCAACAAGCTCTCAGTGGATGAGCGGTAGAAGGTCAGCAGCAGGTTTGAGTCCAAGCTGTTCTTCCTAAGGACCCTCAGGAAGTGAAGTCACTGCTGAGCCTTCTTGATAACAGCTGTGATGTTATCTGACCAAGAGAGATCAGCAGAGATGAGGACACCAAGAAACCTGAAGGTGTGGACCCTCTCCACACGCTCCCCGTTGATGTAGAGGGGAGCTGGGTCAGTCCTGTGCTTCCTGAAGTCGATGATGATCTCTTTGGTTTTCATGGTGTTCAGTACCAGGTTGTTCTCTGAACACCAGGCTGTCAACTTCAAGACCTCCTCTCTGTAAGCTGCCTCATCTCCCTTCGAGATGAGTCCGACCACTGTGGTGTCATCAGCAAATTTGACGATGAGGTTGTTATTGTGGGCCGGACTGCAGTCATGGGTGTAGAGGCAATACAGGAGGGGGCTCAGCACACAGCCCTGTGGGGAGCCAGTGCTCAGTGTGTGGGTGGAGGAGAGATGGGGGCCAAGTCTCACAGTCTGGGGCTGGTTGGTTAAGAAGTCCTTGATCCAGGAACATGTGAGAGGGGGGAGGCCCAGGGGGTGCAGTTTGGTGGTGAGACTGCTTGGGCCAGGGAGAGGTTGAAAATCCTGGTGAGAATCAGGGTGAGCTGGTGGGCACACGCTCTGATCACCTTGCCAGGTACTCCGTCTGGTCCAGCAGCCTTCCTGGGGTTCACTGCCAGGAGCACGCGTCGTACCTCATGCTCCTGGACAGTGAGTGGGGTGGAGCATGGTGGCGGGGGACAGGGCCGGAGCAGATGGGGGGTCCTGAGGTGTCTCAAAGCGAGCAAAGACACAGTTAAGTTCCTCTGCTAGTGACACACTCAGGTCTCCTGCAGTCACATCACAGCCTCTGAAGTTTGTGATGTTCTGAATGCCCTGCCACACCTCCCGTGTGTTATTGCTGGACAGATGGGACTCTATTCTCCTCCTGTAGTCCGTCTTGGCTTTTTTAATTCCTCTTTTCAGGTCAGCTCGAGCAGCACTGTACAGAGCTCTGTCACCTGACCTGAAGGCAGCATTGCGGGCTTTAAGGAGTGAACGGACCTGGCTGTTCATCCAGGGTTTCTGGTTAGGGAAAACCCGGATGTTTTTGCTAACAGTCACATTTCCGATACAGAACTTAATGTAGTCCAGTACCGTCCCTGTGAATGTTTCTAGGTCCTCGTGTTCGAATAAGTCCCAGTCTGTGTATGCAAAGCAGTCCTGTAGGTCGGAGAGTGCGTTTTCAGGCCAGGTTGTAATGGTTTTTACAGTAGGCCTGGCTCTCCGTCTGAGGGGGGTGTATGCTGGGGTGAGCAGCAGGGAAAGATGGTCGGACTGGCCGAGGTGGGGGAGGGGTTTGGCTCTGTAAGCGTGCTTAATGTTGGAGTAAACATGGTCAAGAGTGTTCTCCCCTCTTGTAGAACATTTGACATGTTGGTGGAATTTCGGGAGTACAGTCTTTAAGTTGGCCTTGTTAAAGTCTCACGAGAAAAAGAACACCGTCGGGGTGGACCCGCTGCTGTTTATTAATGGTGTTCAGCAGGAGAGAGAGCGCCATGCTAACATTAGCATCAGGAGCTATATACACAGCTGTGACGTTCACTACTGTTAGCTCTCTAGGCAGAAAAAAAGGCCGACATCTTACAGACATGTACTCGAGGTCTGGGGAACAATGTTTGTCTATGATTGTTCCGTTGTTACACCAGTCCTCATGCACGTAAATACAGAGACCCCCTCCCCTGCTCTTACCGGAGTCCTTTGTCCGATCCCCGCGTAGCAGAGTGCGGCCTGCTAGCTGCACGCTAGCATCGGGAATCTGCGGGGTAAGCCAGGTCTCAGTGATAATTGTTACACAACAGTCACGAACATAGTGATTTCCAGCCAGCTCTAACTCTAGGTTTTCATTTCATTTACCATGGACCTGGCATTGGAGAGCTACAGGCTCAGCAGAGGAGGCCTGTGTGGTTGGCGTTTCAGCTTAAGCATAACGCCAGACCTGCAGGCCTGCTTCTGCTTCCTCTCCTTACACAAACCAGCCAGGAACCCACTGAATGGTTTCAACAAAGTTCTTAATTTATTACAAAAATTGTTTCCAAAAAATGATAAACAAAAGTCAACAAACCAAACTTCAACTCAGGCAGGAACTCGAACACAAAACTAAAACCCACAAACAAGACAAGAGGGAAACTTAAATAGTAGCTGATCAGATCACTGCTGCCAAACACAAGGGGGTAAACAACTAACAAACCAACACAAACTAACAAACAAAACTTAATTAACAAACAAATACTAATCAGAATACTAAGTACTTTTAAATTAAACAAATACTATTACAACTGGCCAAAACAGTCCAAACAGAAGATAACAAAACAAATAACAAACAAATTCCCCCCTCCCCTTACAAACAAATGGTAAAACCCACTAAGGAGTTTATGCCGGACATATAAGGAGAAGGGCAGCTGGAGTTCCTTGTGGTCCTCCAGCAGCAGCTCCATAGAAACTGACAACTCAAACAAAAGAGAAATTAATCATTGCATATTAACCACAAAATAGCAAACTGACACCTAAGGTTAACTAAATGTGTGTACTGCAAATAGTCAACTAAGGATTCAGGCTAACTAAAGCATTAATTGAAAATCTAAATTACACAATTAATATATAAATACACTTTAAGAATAAAAATATACACCAGTTACCAACCATAATCAGCTTTAGTGTGGGTGACAGCAGGTACAGGTGTTACAGGGATGTTATGTGTGTAGTGAAAATCACTTGATACTGATATATTGGGCCGGTAGCCAATGTCCACAAGATCCTGGCATGTGTAGCAGTTGTTTGCGGAGACCAATGCACAAAAACTAACAAATAAGAAATACAAAAAGTACAAAAAAGAGCACCGAAAGTAAGAGCCATGAGCCGCTGCATCTGAGCTCGCCGCCATCTTGGAGTGAAAAACCTTTAAGTTAAACACTACAGTTAGAAATCTTGGGGTGCTATTTGATCAGGAATTCAATTTTGACAAACAGATTAATTCTGTAGTCAAAACTAGTTTTTATAATTTGCGTCTACTGGCTGAAGTCAAATCTTTTGTAGATCGCACTGATTTAGAGAGGGCGATTCACACTCTTATTAGTTCCAGACTTGACTATTGCAACAGCCTCTATGTTGGTGTTCGTCAGTCTTTTTTGAGACGACTTCAGCTTGTCCAAAATGTAGCTGCTCATCTCTTAACTAACACCCCTAGATGTGAACATAATTACGCCTATTTTGTTCAATCTCCATTGGCTTCCTGTTCATTATAGAATTAATTCTAAAATCTTGTTGCTTGTTTTTAAAGTGCTGAATGGATTAGCCCCACCGTACTTATAAGATCTTTTAAGTTTTTCTGTATATGAGAGATCTTTGAGGTCCTCAAATCATCTTTTACTAGATGTTCTGAGAACCAGGTTAAAACATTGGGGTGATTGGGTCTTTACACTGGCCGCACCCTGACTCTAGAACAGCCTTCCCTTAGATTTTCGGCTAATTTCTGATCTGAAAATTTTTAAATCTAAACTTAAGACTTATTTGTTTAAATAGGTTTTTAATACCATGCAGTGGAACGATCTTGTTTTGTGTTTCAAGTATGTAATGTTATTGTATATTTAATGTAATTTTATTGTAAAGTGCTTTGGTCACCTTAGTTGGTTGTGTTAAGCGCTATATAAATGAATAAATGAAATGAAGCTCCGTCTCTTCCTGTTTCAGGGCGATCAGCTGACTGCACAGGACACTTCAGCGCCTGCGCTTTGTTTCCCCAGCAATCTCTACGAGAACATCAGAAAGTCTGAGGTACGTCTCTGACGCAATCACCTCTGTCAGCCAATCAGACACCTGCAGCTCACACCTGTCTCTCTGTCTGTCCAGGTGGAGTCAAAGCTGGTTTTCATCAGAGACAGTCTCAAGCTCATTTCCTGTCTGTATCGCCATGACAACCTGTCCTCCGCTCCCTGGGACGCCGACAGGACCGAGCGCTTCCTGACGGTCATCCACAGACAGATAACGGAAGTGAACGCGTGCGTAAGTGAACGCCTCCTTTCCCGTCACGTGTTCAGCTGCAGGTTTTCCTTCCAAACACACAAACAATCGGACGTGTTTTTGTCTCCAGGTGTCGCCGAGCAGAGCAGCGGACAGCAGTCTGAAGCGCTACTACGGGAGACTGGCCAACAGTACTGTGTCCTGCGCTGTAAGTACTGCAGTACTCACTGCGTTACTGTGTGCGGTGACCGTAGTACTGACTGTAGTACTAACTGTAGTACTGTGTGTACAGGGTTGCAGTACTGCGTCGTGGGATCTGCTCAGGATGGAGACCAAACTGCGCCTGGATCAGCTGGAGCTGCTCGTGGCCTCCATCATCAGAGGTTCAGCTGCTCCCAGCAGGAGGCGCTCTGCAGCACAACAGCAGCACAACAGCAACTCTGACACAGCGTCTGAGGACTCTGGCGACTGTTTCTGATGGTTTCTACTGTTCATTTATTAGGAATTGTTATTTATTTAGAATATTTATTTAGTTTTCTATTTATTTATTTAATTGCTGTTTGTTTTTAATCCCATTTTATTTGTAAACTTTGCTGGAAATGAATCTTTCAGAGCAGTGGTTCCCAAAGTGTGGGCCACAGTAATAACATAAATTCAACTTGAAATTATTCACAAGTATGTATAGCTCTACTCAGGAGGTAGAGCAGGGGCCTATTCTAGGAAGCAGGTTTAGCTCCAACTCTGGTTTGTTGACCCTAAAATGAGGAAACTCTAACTCCAACTCTGAGTCAGTTACCATGGTAACAGGCTCTGTGACCCTCACCTGGCAGATTTTATCCAACAACCTCTGAGTGTCTCTCTGACTCCGCCCCTCCTGCTGCACCTGAACCACCTGTCTGACACTCCCGTTCATTTCCTCCTTCATAAAGTGGCTGTCAGAGCGTCAGAGCAGCGAATTCATCTGCAGACGTTTATGTTTCTACAAGCTCTGAAATCCCAGTTAGACGTTAGTTTGTTATTTTGTAACATGAAGCTTTTACAGTCGTTCACTCGTCAACAGGCTGTAAGGACGGAGACAGTGATGATGTCACGCATTTATAATGAGGCAGCTGCAGCTGCCAGACTGTCAGTCAGTTCCTCTGAAACATTTACTGTAGTTACTGCAGCATCACTGTTACATCACACTGATCTGGATGAAGCTGCTGACACACAACATACCGATCAGTGATCAATGATCGATCATTGGTCGTGTTGGAAAAGCTCACTGATGGAAAAATGTCTGATCCTGGAGATGATGGGAATGTTTGAGTGAAGATGAGGCTGAAATGATGAAGACTTCAAACTGAACTAAATGGATTTAAAGTGACTGAAATCAACATTTACAAAGTTCTGCTGTCTAAAATTCAGAGTATGAATCTCCACATATTTTCAATGAAAATCACCTAAATCTGTGATCAGAGGCTCTGTAACAGATCAGCAAACCGTGTCCGAGTCCACCTGCACAGCAGGAGGATCCAAACGGATCAGGATCACGGATTCAGACCGGATAAGGTCCAGATCGCGTTCAGGCTCCAGTCATTTCCCAGCTCATCCAGTCTGGATCCTCAGATCAGATTAAAATGCTTAAACTGGAAACATTAAAGCAGTTTTTCTGTAAATCTCATTTTTATCCAGTAATGGCAGAAATAATGAAATTCTCTGATAATTTTATAAATCAAATGTGAAATTAGGATTCAGCTTCATCTGATGGAGATTCAAGTTGTGTAAATGATGACAGCAGATAGTCTCTGGAGCTTGAAAAAGGCGACTGGACTTCTTTTTGTTTCTTGAAGACGTTTCACCTCTCATCCGAAAGGCTTCTTCAGTTCTCAACCAAATGGTGGAGAGACCCAGGTATTTAAACCCCTGTGGGCGTAGTCCCCTGGAGGTGGTTATGACCCTCTATTGATCATGTGCTTGAACACATGTGCCCAGGTGTGAAGGGGGCGTGGGTCATATTTAATCAGTGGTTTCAGTTGAAACCAATTTAGGACTCCGCTCCATTGTTTCCTGTGGCCTATTGAGGTCACTGGAACAAAGGTGTGAATGGGGGTTGAGACGTCTGGGAAGGGAGCTCAGGACAGCACTGTAAGCGGGGGAAAGTTGGTGACGTAATCCACCTCCTCTGTTCAATGATGGTTGTTCACAGTGGACATAGATGGCTTCTTTCACTCCTCTTTCAAACCATCTGTTTTCCCTGTCCAAAATGTGGACATTGGCATCCTCAAAAGAGTGCCCTTTTTCCTTCAGATGCAGATGTACTGCTGAATCTTGTCCTGTCGAGGTGGCTCTTCTATGTTGTGCCATTCGTTTGTGAAGAGGCTGTTTGGTTTCACCAATGTAGAGGTCCGAGCATTCTTCACTGCACTGAACAGCATACACTACATTGCTGATCTTGTGTTTGGCGGGTTTGTCCTTGGGATGAACCAGTTTGCAAACCAAGGCATACCATTCATCTGTTAACAAACAGGACGACACGATAAGCAATGGAAACCAAGGAAAGTGGGTGAAGAACCTATCAGACAGGGTCCTCACCAAACCAGAAGAAAATGTGCTAGCCAAAGGACTCAACTTTGCCATAGCCCCACAACAGCTTCCTATAGTAGACCTCATCACAGCAACAGAAACCGCAATAAGAAATAACAAACTTTCTCATCCTGTAGCAGAACAGATCAGGATGAAAGTTTCAGCCACTCTCTCCAGTGCAAGACTTCCTCCATCCAACCTCACCATTCAGGAGAAGAAGGCCATCACAGCCCTAAGCAAGGATCAAAACATCACCATACTGCCAGCCGACAAGGGGAGGTGCACGGTTGTGCTGAATTCATCGGATTACCACAACAAAATTACTACACTCCTCAGTGACAACAATACTTATGAGGTCTTGAGACGTGATCCCACAAGCAACTACAAGAAAAAAGTTGTTTGCTGCCTGCAACAACTTGAAAAGGAAAAAGCCATTGACCGCCCCACTTACTACCGCCTGTACCCTGGAGAAGCCACTCCATGCATTTATGGACTCCCAAAGATCCACAAAGAAGGAGTCCCACTTCGACCCATTATCAGCAGTATAAACTCGGTTACCTACAACATTTCCAAACACCTCGCCACCATCTTATCACCGCTTGTTGGCATCACACCCCACCACATTGAAAACTCTACAGATTTTACTAACAAGGTCCAGAATCTTGTACTGGATCCAGATGAAACCATGGTGTCCTTTGATGTGGTTTCACTTTTCACTTGCATACCCACAACTGAGGCAGTGGAGACCGTCAGAAGACGACTACAGGAAGACGATTCCTTACTGAACAGAACCAGCTTCACCCCAGATCAGATTTGTGCACTTTTAGATCTCTGCCTTACCACAACATATTTTAAATACAATGATGGATTCTACAGACAGAAGCATGGATGTGCCATGGGCTCCCCAGTGTCTCCCATTGTAGCCAACCTTTACATGGAGGAAGTGGAAAGTAAAGCTCTTGGTTCTTTCAAAGGGAAGGCACCTAGCCACTGGTACAGATATGTAGATGACACCTGGGTCAAAATCAAAACCCAAGAAGTAGAAGCCTTCACTCGTCACATTAACTCAGTGGATAAATACATACGTTTTACCAGGGAGGACACCAGAGATAACAAGTTACCATTCCTGGACTGTGCGGTGCTTATCGAGGAAGATGGAAGCCTCAACATTGAAGTTTACCGGAAGCCCACACACACAGACCAGTATCTCCTCTTTGACTCCCACCACCCTCTGGAACACAAACTTGGGGTGATCAGGACCCTACAACACCGTGCGGAAAGTGTTCCCTCTAAGGCAGAAGGGAAGCATAAGGAACACACACACATTAAGAAAGCCCTCAAAACATGCGGTTACCCCAACTGGGCCTTCATCAAATCAGCTAAGATGCACAGGAATGAAGGCCAAACACAAACTACAGAGAATAGGAAGGACAAGAGGAACAACATTGTCATCCCATATGTGTCGGGCTTGTCAGAGAAACTCAGAAGAATTTTCTCCAAGCATGACATCTCAGTATACTTCAAACCAAGTCACACCCTAAGACAAAAACTGGTTCATCCCAAGGACAAACCCGCCAAACACAAGATCAGCGATGTAGTGTATGCTGTTCAGTGCAGTGAAGAGTGCTCGGACCTCTACATTGGTGAAACCAAACAGCCTCTTCACAAACGAATGGCACAACATAGAAGAGCCACCTCGACAGGACAAGATTCAGCAGTACATCTGCATCTGAAGGAAAAAGGGCACTCTTTTGAGGATGCCAATGTTCACATTTTGGACAGGGAAAACAGATGGTTTGAAAGAGGAGTGAAAGAAGCCATCTATGTCCACTGTGAACAACCATCATTGAACAGAGGAGGTGGATTACGTCACCAACTTTCCCCCGCTTACAGTGCTGTCCTGAGCTCCCTTCCCAGACGTCTCAACCCCCATTCACACCTTTGTTCCCGTGACCTCAATAGGCCACAGGAAACAATGGAGCGGAGTCCTAAATTGGTTTCAACTGAAACCACTGATTAAATATGACCCACGCCCCCTTCACACCTGGGCACATGTGTTCAAGCACATGATCAATAGAGGGTCATAACCACCTCCAGGGGACTACGCCCACAGGGGTTTAAATACCTGGGTCTCTCCACCATTTGGTTGAGAACTGAAGAAGCCTTTCGGATGAGAGGTGAAACGTCTTCAAGAAACAAAAAGAAGTCCAGTCGCCTTTTTCAAGCTCCAGAGACTACTATGACCTGGATAACTGAGAATCTACACAGACACGATGACAGCAGATATTATAAAGAAATGAGATATTTGATAACAAACTTTTATTCTGTCTGTGATGATGTCAGAGTGGGTCAGGCTGATTAAAGTGACTCGTCATGCTCCAAACTGACACGTGTGATCCTCCATCCATCAGATTAAAATGGAGGCTACCCGTTGCCATGGTGAATCCCGGTATCATCGCTCTATTGATTATGGCTTTCTTTCCTTACTCACGCATGTGCTAACTAAGGGTGATCATACTCAGAGATGATTGAACCAACTCTGATCAGCTGTTCTGGAATGGGAAATGGGAGTATTTGTATTCCAAACATTTCTGTTATGTATTTTAGTCAAACTATGAAATTTTACTTCAAGTTAGCCTTATTTTTTATATTTATTTATTTTAATTATTATTATTTATTTTTTTACAGTTTTAGCTCTTTTATTTAAATTCACTGAAACTGATCAGCACTTGGTGATGGTGGGGAATAAGAACAGGAAGAGTGCTCCAGCAGAAACAGGCTGAGGAAGTGGTTATTGTGAAGGGATGGAATAAAATGAAACCTTTGATCGTAACGAGGTTCGACTTTACGCTGATGATGTGTTTCTGTTTCTTTAAGATGTTCCTCACAAAGATCCAGGTGCTGTTACTGTTTGTATTTACACTGAACTTTATGAACCTTGTATTTACTGTCTGAATTTATTTGACATTAAAAGTGACTCTAGTAAAAAGAGTTCAACAGTCTCCAGTTTTTTGTTAGAATCAGTCAGGGTGAGAGATTTTTCAAAAAGGTCAGTCCTTACAAAAATCCAGGAGAAGGCCACATCCTCTGTAAAGCTGGCACTGGAGGACAGGAGGGACCATGACAAAAACAGGACTACATACAGCCCGGGACCAAAACAAGACACAGGTAACACAATCAGTACTTCCTGTCAATACAATTAGACAGGAAGTAAGAAATGAAACAAGATGTTACAGTCTCTCTTTCCCCGCTTATTACTTTAATAAAGAGATTTGGTCAGTTTCCCGGTTTCACTATTAAGTGGGACCAAAGTCTGTTTATACCTCTTTCAGATGGTCTGGAAATTGCTTTTCCTAGTAAACTGTCATTCAAAGTTTCCAGTATTCTGAGTATCTTGGGATAAACATTATGAGGGTTCCAGAGCTCCTTTTTAAACATAACCTTCTGGATCTAATCGACAAACTTAAATCAATGATGGACAAGTGGAAACTCCTCCGTCTTTCCTTGATTGGCCGTGTTAACATCGAGATGGTAGTCCTCCCTAAATTTACTAATCTTTTTCAAAAATATACCCATTTATCTTACTGCCTCGTTTTTAAAGGGCACATATCTTGCTTTTAATTCCTTCCTTTTCATATGTAAGTCATTCACTTGTGGTCTATATAAAGTAGAACTATATGCTTTGGTCTGAATTCCTCATTATTGTAGTTCCACAGACCCCTCGTTCACCCCTGTTCTGAGGCGCTTCATTTTGGTGCGGTCTCTTTAAATGTGAATGAGGCATTTCACACCCTGCCCCCCTCCAGGTCTCAACGCGTTCCATTTTTGTAGTTTGATAACAGCAATACGATTAGCTACCGGCAGAGAACCAAGGAGCATGTACGGTGAGCATGTACATGACATAATTTTTTTTTCCCCCCTATGGAGTGATTTTTATAAATTAACGTGAGACACCTCTTTTATTCAGGGTCAAATTGACCCTGTGACTTAAAATCCAGACAAATGAGCCATACAGATGATTGGATTTTTGAAAATACAATTTGTTTAAGCACTTCTTTTTTTAGCCTGAAATGAACATTAATTTATTTATTACCTTTTGAGCTCATTTGGAAGACATATATTGCTTGAATGGGCACTGACCTGTGAATGCCACTAGCCTTTCTTTCTTTGCTATTTCATTAGGGCCTGGGTTATAGGGTAGTGGCAGTTGCTCTTTCCACTTGTCCCACATTCTCCTAATACTGCCAGCTTGTCTCTCTTATTTCTTATAGCTCTTGACTCTTAAATATTAAAAAATATTAAAATTCTCCACACATTGTGGCACAAAGTAAAGCCCCGCCCGTCTTTCCATCCCATATTTTGACTGTTGATTCATCCTATCATAGACCCCAGCCAAGATAACAACCCTCAAATATGCATGTAAATGTATTTTATCCAGCTCTTTACACTTGTCCCCCAAAACACATCTTCCTTCCCTATGAGTCATTTCAAAAAGTATTTTCTGTATTGAGTTGGGCATGACCCACTGCCCCTGTCTTCATTATGTTTTCTGCAGACAGTTTTATCTCACATATACTGTTGTTAAAGTATTCACTCACCCCTCAAAGGGGACGCTCTTAGGAGCTCAGTGAACTCCAACACTAAAACACCTTTGAAATGAATTAGAGTGGAGACTGTGAGCCAGGCCTTCTCTCCAACATCAGTGTCTGAACTCACAAATGTGCTTCTGGAAGAATGGTCAGAAATTTTCATAAACTCTCCTAAACCTTGTAGAAAGCCTTCCCAGAAGAGTTGAAGCTGTTATAGCTGCAAAGGGTGGATCAACATCATAACAACATCCTATGATATCCTACGATGCCGCCATCTACCTGCTGCACAGATCCCTCTCTCACCTAGAGCAGGCGGGGAACACTGTGAGGGTCATGTTCTTTGACTTCTCCAGTGCTTTCAACACCATCCAGCCTGCACTGTTGAGAGGGAAGATGGAGGGAGCCAGAGTGGACAGTCAGCTAACGGCATGGATCATCAACTACCTCACCAACAGACCACAGTATGTGAGGTGCCATGACTGTGTGTCTGATGTAGTAGTCTGCAGCACGGGGGCACCACAGGGCACTGTCCTCTCACCCTTTCTGTTCAGTCTGTACACCTCAGATTTCAGGTACAATTCAGACCACTGCCACCTACAGAAGTTCTCAGATGATACGGCCATCATCGGATGCGTATCAGATGGGAACGACCAGGAATACAGGGGGGTCATCAGTGACTTTGTCGGCTGGTGTGAGAACAACGCACTGCAAATCAACGCCAGCAAGACGAAGGAGATGATCATAGACTTCAGGAGGAAGCCACCCCCTACAGCACTGGTGAACATCCAGGGAAAGGACATTGAGACAGTGGTCTCCTACAAATACCTGGGTGTTCATCTCAATAACAAGCTGGACTGGACTACAAACACAGACGTCCTGTATAAGAAGGGCCAGAGTCGACTCCACCTGCTGAGGAGACTGAGGTCCTTTGGTGTCTGCAGGACTCTGTTAAAGACCTTTTATGACTCAGTGGTAGCATCTGCCCTTTTCTACGCAGTGGCCTGCTGGGGGGGTGGATGCACCCAAAGGGACAGGAGCAGGATCGACAAACTGGTGCGGAGGTCTAGCTCTGTGTTGGGATGTCCTCTGGAGTCTGTGATGGTGGTGGGTGAGAGGAGGATGTTAGCAAAGCTGACATCCATCATGAACAACCCCCATCACCCTCTGCATGAGACCGTGGGTGAGCTGAGCAGCTCCTTCAGTCAGAGACTGAAACATCCTCGCTGCAGGAAGGAGCGCTTTCACAGGTCATTCATCCCAACAGCAGTTAGACTGTATAACACTTCATAATGTCTTGAGTCACTTGGACACTTTACCTCCTCTGCCATCACTTTATCCATACAGTCAGATACATTTTATTTATTACACTCACCCATATAATGCATACCGTGTATGCTGTGTACCTTACCGGCTACAAATGTATATAATATTTTGATATCTGTATATAGTGTTTTTGATGTGTGTGTATATGTGTGTATATGTAAATGTGTGTATTGACATTGATATATATATTTATGTATATAGTGCTTATGTATATGTGTATAGTTTTTTTGCTATTTTATTTTATTTTATTCTATTCTTTTTAGTTTTAGTTTAGTTATTTGTTCTTACTCATCCTTTTCATTTTTTCTCTGTACTGAGCTGCTGTAATGCGCAAATTTCCCCGTCGTGGGATCATTAAAGTTTTATTTTATCTTATCAAGAATGGGATGTTACTCAGGTTCACATGAGTGAAGGCATTGGCAGTATAGTGTGTCTCACACTTGCAAAGTAACTAATAGTATTTCACACTTCAGATCCCTTTAACCTCCAACGTAAAAACAGCAAAAATTACTTGATCTAAAAAAACAAACTTCAAAATGTAAAATGGGTCAAACTGACCCCTAACATAACAGTATGGTTAACAACTTTGTGTAGTATGGAGATTTCACAAGCTATAAATCATCAGACTGTATTTTTTCTAAAGTTAAATAAAGTCTTTTGAATGTTGCCTTTAAATCCCTTTAATATTTAAAATGATTTTAAAACTGAACTTAGCTATTACAATGTGAAAACAAAGTAATTGGGCAATCTTGTGAACAGCTGATGCCAAACACCATAGCACTTAGCCTCTGTCATGACATTATTGCCACTATTGTATTACTCTTTTGTGCACTTTGAGACGTTTCAGCCAAAAACAGAACAAGGATAACACTCACATGGTAATGTACACTAACCCACAGTATTCCATCTGCTTGACTCTGAACCACAGCTGTGACTTCTTATCCTGTTCTTGATGAGTGATAAATAGTTTGACAAGTGTTGCTTCATTCTAAATATTTATTTATGATCACATAACACACAAACTGAAACAATTTAAAGAATGAACAAGAAACCACAACAAACAACAGTTAAAACCGACTCCTGCTGGCCATCACCACCTCCGCCTGTAGCCGGGTCAGACCTTGCATTCCAAAATGTTTAAACTGCTAAGCAATTCTTGAAGAAATGTAGGTATAAGTAAATGCAAGTATGTCAGTCAAATGTTTGAGTTTATCTGTATCCTCTTTGTGTGATACTTCATATACATATTTAACTAGTAAATGCCATAGTACCTCGTGTTTTCGTTTGAATCTCTGCGTCCACAGTTAACTCCTCTCTCAGATGCTCCTGCACAGTCTGCATGCAGCCAGCCTTTGCACACACGACACTGGACCCATTCCAGTGTTTCATCGGGGTCTAAGAGTCTGCAACATAAAAGACATTTTCTGTTTGAAATTAGACACACTGCCCAAAAGTTATCCTTGGACTGTGTTGTGGCTGCCTGTGTATATGAGGCATCTTATACCATCTCAAAAACACTGACAAGTCCAAATTTCAGTTTAGTTAACTTTTAAACCCACAGCAGTCCTGTGCCCTCCTCGCTGTGAATCTGGGACATAACTGACATCCATGCTCAGAGGATGTGAGGTTACGCTCTCCCTCCTGCCTCCTTTGCAAATAACAGATGGGTGCATCTGTTTAAAAAAAAAAAAGAACAGAAAAAGAAAAAGTTAATAATTCATTTACATTGAAACATATCTTGAAAACTTTACTCACTGCTTTTTGGAACATGTATGAGATTTAGGGGAGAATTGTATTAGGGAATCATATATATTCGGCTCCCACTGCTGACATATTGTCATATTGGTCATTTTGTTCTGAAATAAGGTCCCAGCAAAAGGTCGGCATTAAAACGATCCATGCATCCACCTTTCATGTATTGAAAACTAAAAATGCAACGGTATCTGCAGGGACCATGTTGGCAAACAAATATGATGAACTGCAGCTAAATAAAAAAGATGAGACAGGGCAGCGGGGTCTCGATTTCTACGCTGTTATATTTATGAAACATTTGTTTTGAGCAAATGCATTTCCCTTTACAGAATCATCTTTATGTTCAATGTCTTTTACATTACAATACACTTGAATGCTAATATCAAAACCAAAATCCAGATTAAAATATCTTAGTGTGTAAAATTACTATTCATATTCACTCTGAGGCAAGAAATACATAAAACAAAACTTTTGAAACCAATACGGATTTATACCCGTTTTATTTTAAAACGGGTGACAACACGTGTTACAAAATCGGCACTAATCAGAACACCTGTCTTCTGTGCTTATTTCCCCAGCAAGGCTAATTGGCTAATTATGTAACAGACATTACACAATAAACTACACGGTCAGATAACACAGAAGTACACCTTAGTGAACATAACGTGATAATTTGTCAATTACTTCTCCTTACCTTTTAAAAGTGCATTTTAAGAGTGGGCATTCTTTCAAGTGCGACCTGACTGAGGACAAGAGATTATTTCCAGCAGCAGGTCGTTTTCTTCTTGTGGTTTTAATAGCGGTTGGCAAAGAGCTAAGAGGTGCATTCCTTACTGGACTGGAATTTGGCTCAGGAAGTGACTCCAGCAATTTCCCAGTGATAAACTCACGAAGAAGAACAACTTCCTGTGGAGTTCCGGAATAGAGTTGAGGTATGTCGGCGCCCACTTGCTGCAGCCAGGTCCCTCTCCCTTGTTTAGCAGTTCCACAGCAAATACTGTGACATAAAAGATAAGAAAATGTAACAGGGAATAGAGAAAACTGAACAGACTGAAAAATATAACCCCAAAAAGAATATAAAGATATCTACGCAGCACAGGGAGAGAATAAATTTAAATTTTCTCTACATTTAAAAATTGCTCTGTTTTCCAATCTCTCTTTATCTTTCCAACAGCTTAAGGATAATTTTGTGCTAAAAAATTGACTCAGGATTCTCAAGTAGATAAAGACTGTTCTGAATATCCCTAGCCTCTCCATTTATGCTCCCATTTTTCAGAACACAACATTTAAACCAGGCACAATGGATGTAGTCTTTAAGCACTGGTTAAATAAGGGTATAGCTATTATTAAGGATCTATACATTAGAAATCACTTCTCCTCCTTTATGCAACTCCAATCAAAATTTGCTCTCGCTTCTAGTCATATTTTCAGATATTTGCAAGTTCATAATTTTGTCAGACAGAAAAAAACAGTTGTAGCTCTATGTTAACATAGCTTTAGATTTTATTTTTTTTACTTGATACCAAGTACTGTGAGTAAAAGGTATTAATGTGCATAATAGTATCACTAGTTTATTGATGTGAAGATGAAATCAAATGTGAAAAAAATCTTCATTTGGGCTGTTAAGTAATCACAAATTGGATTACTTAAATACTCTCATAATTGCTTGTAATTGTACCTAACTATGTGTGTAGCTTTTAATTTGGTAGTTTGATATCACAGGCATCCTCTTTGTGTTTCTCCACCAGACAATGTATTGTCCATATTGTGGAATCCAGCTGGTGGGACATACTGGAGTTTTTTGTGGTTCGTGTGGCAGCAACATTCACGTTTTGGCACCTTTTATAGAGAATGGTGAGCGCTGGTCTTCCTTAAAGTTTAAGCATTCACCACTTACGTTTAGGTTCTCTAAGGCATTATCCATTGCCTTGCTAATGAGTGATATACACCGCAGACGTCAGTCAGTGCAGGTTTAATTTTTTTTTTTTTTTTTAGAAGATTTAATATTTGAGTCTTGACTATTGACATGTCTCCTGTTTGTTCTTCCAGTAGTACTTTTCTGTTTACAATTATGAAGTGCTTTTGCGGATTCCTGTTTTGATAATAAATATTCAAAATTTCTTTAAAAATAGAGAAGGAAGGTTTGATCTAAGAGGGAAATGTAACTTTGTTCAACCATGTGTTCGCTCAAATCTTAAAAGTATGTGTGTATCAGTTTGTGGAGTGCGTTTGTGGAATGGTCTAGATGATGAAATTAAGTTAAGTACAACTATTGCACAATTCAAGAAAAAATATAAGGAGCATATAAATAATGTGTATAAATACGAATGAGATGTTTTGTTATTTTTGTTATTATTGGATTGTAGCTTCATGTACATTAAAATGATCTATAGAAGATTGGGTAGATTGTATCACAGGGCACTTTGGCATGGGTAGGTGTGTGTAGCCATGCATGCTGGTGTTAGAGTATGCATGTTTGGTTAATATTATAATTCAGTTTAATTATGAACTTGTAAAAGGCAATGGGGACAGGACTAGATAAGCTATTGCTTCTTCCTGCTCCCTTTTCGAACACCTTGAGATTGTTATAAAATACATTGCTGGTCATTTTATTTATTTATTTATTGATGTTTGATTTGCATTTGTTATATAGGTGAATATGTGTATATATGCATATATGGATATATGTATGTTTTATTTTCCTACACGTTTATTTATTTTTCGTTGTTGTTTTTTTTTTATTTTATTTTGATTGTTCGAAATAAATTGAATAAAAAAATAAAATAAAAAATAATGACCCTTTTTCCCTTCAGCCTCTAACCCAGTCTCAGTCACAGACCTCATCAGTAAATGAAGTGATTCTTGATTTTCTTACAACAAAGCACAATATTTGTATACGTCTGAGAACATTAAAGAGGAGGCTAAAAGATGCTGGACTGACCAGAAGGACAGACTATACTCCCACTGACACTGTCAGTGACATTGTTGCACAAGAACTGAGAGGCTCAGGCCAGCTTCTGGGTTACAGAGCCATGTGGCAGACACTGCAACAAAAATATCACCTGACAGTTAAAAGAAATGATGTGATGCACACGCTCTCTAGACTAGATCCATGTGGTGTTCAGCTTCGCTGTAAACGCAGGTTTGTTTGAAGAGGATACTTTGCAGAAGGACCAAATCAAGTGTGGCATGTGGATGGATATGATAAGCTGAAACCCGTTGGTGTTGCCATTAGTGCCTGTATTGATGGATTTTCAAGGAAAGTCATGTGGCTCAGCTGTGGCAGCTCTAATAATGATCCAGGGATCATTGCAAAATATTATGTGGAGTGTGTATCACAGTTTGGTCAAATTCCAACATGCCTTCGTACGGACTGTGGCACAGAAAATGGCACAATGGCAGCCATTCACTGTGCATTAAGATCAGAGCATAGAGATGAATTTGCAGGAGCCCGCAGTCATATGTATGGCACCTCAGCTACAAACCAACGGATCGAAAGTTGGTGGTCTTCTTTCAGAAAGCAAAGGTACGTGCCTTTTAAAGTAAATTCAGCAAATGTGAAATTTAATGCTGCTTATCACTCATCACTTTCTAAAACATGTCCAACGTTCTTTCTGGTCAGTGATGTACTGTTTTTTTTTAATGTCAAATTACAGTCACAACAAAAAAATTGTAGCTTCACGTTTCTCAGATGATGCACCATTTCTCAAAAATGCTGCAATAAGAAATGCTTTGGTACACATATTCCTAAAATATAAGAAAACCCAACTCTGAAACCTTTCACATAGGAGTGTTAATAGGAACTGCAAAAAAAGCAAAACTGCTACCTTTTCAAAATTTTAAGACATTATTGTGTTTCAAACAAGCTCTTTTAAGTGGTAATTAAAGACATCTTTAGCATTTAATAGGTGCTGAGGGTGTCACTTACTTCTGTGGGTGTCACTTAGTTCTGTGTGAATTGGAACTGTCAAAGAATACCAGTTTCAGTATTCATGTAGAAACAAACTATTATTTTTATACGGGCAGGCTTGCATGTGATAATTTTTCTTTAGCTTAGCCGGTAAATGCAGGAATCACATATGGATTGATATTTTTGTTACAAGTTTTATAATTTTTGATTTTTATAGTACAGTGATGCTATATTTCAGAACAACAGAATCAGTTTTTAAAAAAAAAATTATAACCAAAGTGATTGCAGTTCAGAATTCTTTGGATGAATTCACCCAATTATTTTAAAGACAACAATTACATTAACACATTGTTTTGTCAAATTTTGTGTATGTTGTGATTCTATCATTAGGACTCAGTTCTGGATTGAACTCTTCACTGACCTGAGAGAGAGGCAACTTTTCAATGGCAGTCATGAGCATAAATGCCTTCTGCGCTATGTCTTCATGAATGTCTTGCAAAAAGAGCTTGATGAGTACAGACACCTCTGGAACAATCACACCATCAGACCTGTGTCCATCTGGTAAACCAGAAGCCATGTATCACCTTCCTCACAGGTAATGTATTTAGTCTATATATTTTAGGTCAGTGTCTCCTGAAATTTTTATTACGCAATAGTGTACGTATAGGAAAAGACTGAGGACCAGACCTTCCCTTATGTGTATTCCTTTTTCTTTACCTTATCACTAGTGTTCATTAAACAGAATGGTGTTAGGGTTTAACAATTTACTGTCAACTCACACTAGGTACAGTTGTACTGTTTTTGAAACTAGAAACTAAAGCTGTTTCATGTTTTTGTCACTGCTGCTGCCATTAGCTCTGTTCGATGACATCATGCACATACCTTCTATTAGCACAGTGGTCCAATATAAAACTTAGACAACCATATTTTAACTTTCATTGTTATATTTAAACTTTTTTAAATAGCATCTTAACTGAAAAAGACTTGATCTTCACAAAAAATATAGATGCTTTTAAATGAACTTTTTTGTAGTCTTAAAGGATGGTTCCTGGTGAAGTGCCTGACTTTGTTCCCATTTCTGACTGACTGAAGGTATGGTGGCACAGAGTGTGGATTCCAAGTGTCTCAGGAGGTCCTGCACCAGTTTAATGACATTCTGCCAGCTCAGCACAGTCTATGTGGTGATGACAATCTCCAGGTTCATTTAATGAACTTGGAAAGACAGAGTGAAATTCCTCGACCAGTCAGCTGGTCCACTGCAGTTGAAAATTATATATCACTCAAAAATATGGGTGAACTTTAGAGGATAACAAATGGGGATTCTAACAGAAGTCATCTGCTAGATGTGGCTACTATTAGCTCTGACACAAATTCTCAAAAAAAAAAAAAACTTTGAACAACCTTTAGATACAAATTTGTTACAGAATTACTATTTTTGTTTAAAATTGTTTAACTACTGAAAACTTTCACTGGCTAGGTTTTCGACCTGAAGAAAGCAGAAGACCATGTGTTCTACTGTATAAAGAACTTTTTCCTTTTAATGATGTAACATCAAACAGCACATGGAGGTACAGATTTGTTTAACTAAGACAGGTTTACAAAAGCATTCAAGATCAGTATTTTTGTTAACTCTAAGAATAATGAGCATTTCTTCACAAATGTGTTCCTCTAAAAGAAAAATGCATTATTATTAAAATAAAGCTTTTTTTCCTCAGAGTGCTGATCTTTTTTTCTGTGTAATTCTACCACTGTGTCTCAGTGCATTCGAATATTGAGGAAATGTTTTTTTCCATTTTAAAATACTAATTTTCAAGATATAAATATTTTAAACTTTTTAAAATTTTGCCAATTACGATTAGTGTTTTTGAAATGACAAATCCAGATATTCTAATTTACTGAGAGACACCAATCTTTATCAGGGTTTCCACGGGGTAGTATAAGGTAGTAAATTAAATGAGGTCAAATTAAGGCTAGTAAAAGGTAGTAAACAAAATTTGCCTTGGTAGTAAATTTTTCATCACCCCTTCAATATATTTTGACTTCTCCATTGATGCAGACTTTTTGTTTTAAGTTCGTTTAACTATAAGATCTGTATAGAAATATAACTACTCAGCAGAACCTGAGCTGACGTTGTTGACGAGCGGTTCCACTGTCCGATCTGCTGTGCGCATGCGCGGAGTCATTTTGCGCCTCGTCATGGGAAAATGTAGTTTTCACAACTTTGGCTCGATGACCCGGCAAAGACTGGCTTAACCCTCCGGAGTGCACGGACGCGCTGGCGTGTCAAAATGACATCGCCAATTTTAGATGACGTAGCATCGGGACGCTGCTGCCATGAATCTTCAAACTATGTACCAGTTTTTAAATTACGTTGATAGGCCAAATAAAACCAGAGTTATGCCCAATAATTTACGCCATGCTTTTTTCTGTATATCGTCCTCACCTACGATGCGCGTTTTGTGCAGAAATAAACGGCGAAAATGTGAGTTTCGCTAACAGGAAGTGCTTGCTAATAAAAACAAAACAAAAAAAAATCCCGACAACCCCTTTCCTATTGGTGGAAAAATCAACCAATCAGAAAATTATGCGGTAACACGATGCATTTGGGTGCATTTGGCTGCTGCGGAGCAGGTGAAAAAGTGGTAAAAGAGACATTACTGTCAGGTTCTGCCTGTGATGGGCCCCTCAGTCTTGTGGAGGACAGAAAATGTTTTTTGAGGTGGCAAAAATAATTTGTGTAGCATCTTAATGTGAGTCCTGATTGCTCTGCAAATAGTTGTTCACAAAAACACCTGAGGCCTTTCCTGCATTTTAATGTGAATAGTTGTATTTAACTTTATTTACTATATTTTTACACAAGTTTTGCAAATTTACAACTTATATTTGCATTTTAATTGTAAAAATAATTGAGCATGTTTCTGATTTTTACAGTAAAAAAACTTTTTTTCTACTCTGATTTTATGTTTTTATGTGATTGTAAGTCCAATGTCTTAATACAGTATGTCAAAATGAAAGAAGGTAAGGTAAAGAAGGCAAGGTAAACAGTTTCTAAGGTCAACTATGAAGCTAAAAACAAAAGTAGTCAAAAATGGCCAAATATACCCCGGACCCCAGAGGTTAAGCCGGTCGTGGGGAATGATTGAGAGGCGTTTTGTAAGATGTGCAGAAAAAATATAAATCTGACCTGAAACGGTGTGATGCCGATCAAATCACACCGAGCATCCACCGTTCACCAGCAGTGGATTCGTGCACGTATTGAGCAGATCCGTATTTTGTCTTTTGGTGCTACACAAAGTGCTGCGACTGCAACCTCAAGGTCAGCTACGAGCACAAGTATCACTGTCACATCTCAGCAGCAAACCAGTATTCCAATATTCTATTGGAAAATAAATAATCGGCTTGTGAAACTTGAATTTCATTGCATTTTGTTTATATTCTTAAAAAAACAAATTTAGATAGATTCAACTCATTGTCGTTGTGCGCACAAGGCACACAACGAAATGATCCAGAGACGAGCATCTGCGGTCATGCTGCCAGAGACCGGCACTGCTGTTAAGCAATGTGGTTTAAGTGTCTTGCCCAAGGACACAACGCAGCACAGGGACTCAAACCGGCAACCCACCGGCTGCAAGACAGGTGCCTACCCACTGCGCCACTTTTCGAAATGTGTTTGGAATATTAATGTGTATGAGGTCTTAGTCAAGACAAGGTCAGAGTTACACCTTCAAGTAAGTGGGATAAAGTTTTGTCTTTGGTGAGAGATGGGCGATCATCTTACATGGCTTAGTGCTGTGAATCCACCGCTGCCCCAAAAAAGGCTGCTGCTCGATTTCGTCCTGGTAGTAAAAATATTTTAGAGGTAGTAAAAAAAGGTAGTAAAAGGTAGTAATTTAACTCTAGGATTCCTGTATAAACCCTGTTTATGTACTATGTTTAGAGACTTTCTTGAAAGGTTTCATCACAAAATGCTAAAATAAAATTTGATAACATGGGGGGGGGGTTATAAAATAATGTAAAATTTGAAACTTTTGATTAAAAGTTTCTCCAGGACCTGTACACCTCCAGGACACTGGGGCGTGCAGGTCGGATCACAGCCGACCACTCTCACCCTGGGCACAGACTTTTTGACCCTCTCCCCTCAGGCAGGAGGCTACGGTCCATACGGACCAGAACCTCCCGCCATAAGAACAGTTTCTTCCCCTCTGCTGTTGGACTCATGAACAATTACCCTAAGACTGTTACCACCACCCTCCACAAACGCTGATGACCCTATGTCTATGCACCTGTCTGATTGCACTGATGTACATATTAGTGGAATATAGTCTACATTCTTTTATCTTTTAATTAGTCTCTGCACTGTATATTTTGTAAGCTCTAATATCTCTGTATATTTGCAATTTGTATACTTGTATATTGTCTTATAGTTTTTATACTTATTTGTTTTTTTTTTCTGTAAGCACGAAGTACCGCAGCAATTTCCTAATGCTGTGAACCTGTTCACCCATATGGCAATAAAAACCTTCTGATTCTGATTCTGATTAAAACCATAAATGCTGAGGTTAAACTTATGAGCAACAAGATTTGGAGTTTATGGAAGTCCAAACCCAGGAGAGTTCTGGATGCCATAATCCATGGATTCTTGAAACTCCTCATAACTGTGTAACACTGGAATTCAGATAGTATTTGCACAAACATTTGCAACAGGGAAGTGTGAGGTGGCCTCAAAAAGAAGCTGTGGCTTTGGCTGAATTCCTGCTGGAGGAATTTCCCTCAGTCCAGTAGCAAACATAAGGATGTCTTCCAAAGACAGATTTCCATTTTTCTCTGGGGAGGTAATAAGGAAAAAAATTATTTAATGGGAATAAACTGACAAATGTGCCCTTACGCTTAATACTGATTACATTTTCAACCAACTTTAATACCTTCCACATAAAGCAGATAGTCTTGCCAGTAGCTGAGTACTCTTGTTTCCTCTTGACGCCTGGTGCTGTCAGGTGGACTGAACTGCATGTGAAAGATGTCCTCCACAGCATCAACTGTCAGCCTGGTCTCAGTGTAGCACATGAACGAGGAGAAGAGTGAAGGATGCTGTTCCAGGGCGTTGACAAAATCCAGCGTCGCTAGACCCTCTCTGAACCTATAAAACAAAGTCATTTTAAAAAAAAAATAGATTAGTTAGATGTTACTTGTCAAGGTTGTTTTCCCTTACCCACAGAATAATTAACTCTCAACAATTAAACAAAAGCAATTGTGTAAGAATCAATCATTGTTACCCAGCTAAGACACATCCTGCTATAAAACAGAAGCCAAGCCCAGCCCCCCCAACCCAAAAGAGCTCTTGCATTTATAACATTGGTTTTCTTTTATTATTGGGAGGTGGAGTGGATCTTGAAAACCAAATAAGTTCACTAGTCAGTATTAGTGAGAGTCAGAGCTCTGTAGAGCCGAGTATTCCTTTCACGTTAACTAGTAGTGACTTCATGGATTTCTTTACAAATAAAATTTTAGACATTAGAGAAAAAATTATTCATAACCATCTCAAAGATTATTCTTCATGTTCGGCTGCTTTCAGCACTGCTGGTATTTGTTTAGACTCTTTGGCTCCAGTTGATCTTTCTGAGTTAACTTCAATAGTTACTTCCTCCAAACCAGCAACATGTTTGTTAGATCCCATTCCTACTAGACTGTTCAAAGAAGTCTTTCCAATTATTGATGCTTCAATCTTAAAAATGATCAATCAGTCTTTATTGGTTGGCTGTGTACCACAGACCTTCAAGGTGGCTGTAATTAAACCTCTGCTTAAAAAGCCATCACTTGACCCAGCTGTCTTAGCTAATTATAGGCCAATCTCCAACCTTCCTTTTCTCTCAAAGATTCTTGAAAGAGTAGTTGTAAAACAGCTAACTGATCATCTGCAGAGGAACGGTTTATTTGAAGAGTTTCAGTCAGGTTTCAGAATTCATCACAGTACAGAAACAGCATTAGTGAAGGTTACAAATGATCTTCTTAGAGCCTCTGACAGTGGACTCATCTCTGTTCTTGTCCTGTTGGACCTCAGTGCAGCTTTTGATACTGTTGACCATAACATTTTATTACAGAGATTAGAGCTTGCTATAGGTATTAAAGGTACTGCACTGCAGTGGTTTGAATCATATTTATCTCATAGACTCCAATTTGTTCATGTAAATGGGAAGTCTTCTTCACACACTAAGGTTAATTATGGAGTTCCACAGGGTTCTGTGCTAGGACCAATTTTATTTACATTATACATGCTTCCCTTAGGCAGTATTATTAGAAAGCACTGCATCAATTTTCATTGTTATGCAGATGATACTCAGCTTTACCTATCAATAAAGCCAGATGACACACATCAATTAGTTAAACTGCAGGAATGTCTTAAAGACATTAAGGCCTGGATGACCTCTAATTTCCTGCTTCTAAATTCAGATCAAACTGAAATTCTTGTTCTCGGCCCCACAAATCTTAGAAACATGGTGTCTAACCAGATACTTACTCTGGATGGCATTACTTTGGCCTCCAGTAACACTGTGAGAAATCTTGGAGCCATTTTTGACCAGGATATGTCCTTCAATGCACATATTAAACAAATATGTAGGACCGCGTTTTTGCATTTGCGCAATATTTCTAAAATTAGAAACATCCTTTCTCAGAGTGATGCTGAAAAGCTCATTCATGCATTTATTACTTCTAGGCTGGATTATTGTAATTCATTATTATCAGGCTGTCCTAAAAGCTCCCTGAAAAGCCTTCAGCTGATCCAAAATGCTGCAGCTAGAGTACTGACAGGGACTAGAAAGAGAGAGCAGATTTCTCCCATATTGGCTTCTCTTCATTGGCTCCCTGTTAAATCTAGAATAGAATTTAAAATTCTTCTCCTCACCTACAAGGTCTTGAATAATCAGGCCCCATCTTATCTCAAAGACCTCATAGTACCATATCACCCCAACAGAGCACTTCGCTCTCAGACTGCTGGCTTACTTGTGGTTCCTAGGATACTTAAGAGTAGAATGGGAGGCAGAGCCTTCAGCTTTCAGGCGCCTCTTCTGTGGAACCAGCTTCCAGCTTGGATTCAGGAGACAGACACCCTCTCTATTTTTAAGATTAGGCTTAAAACTTTCCTTTATGATCAAGCTTATAGTTAGGGCTGGATCAGGTGACCCTGAACCATCCCTTAGTTATGCTGCTATAGGCCTAGTCTGCTGGGGGGTTCACATAATGCACTGTTTCTCATTCACCTTATTTACTTTGTTTATACTCCACTCTGCATTTAATCATTAATTGATATTAATCTCTGGCTCTCTTCCACAGCATGTCTTTCTCTCCCCTCAGCCCAACCGGTCGCGGCAGATGACTGCCCCTCCCTGAGCCTGGTTCTGCTGGAGGTTTCTTCCTGTTAAAAGGGAGTTTTTCCTTTCCACTGTCGCCAAGTGCTTGCTCATAGGGGGTCGTTTTGACTGTTGGGTTTTCTCTGTATTATTGTAGGGTCTTTACCCACAATACAAAGCGCCTTGAGGCGACAGTTTGTTGTGATTTGGCGCTATATAAATAAAATTGAATTGAATTATTACCAAGATGGCAGCGCGCACAGACGCAGCGGCTCACGGCTCTTCCTTTCGGTGCTCTTTTTTGTACTTTTTGTATTTCATATTTGTTAGTTTTGGTGCATTTGTCTCTGCAAACAACTGCTACACACACCAGGATCTTGTGGACATTGGCTACCGGCACAAGATATCAGTATCGAGTGATTTTCACTACACTCATAACATCCCAGACGACATAGCGAGACCGCCGGGTGCTCTGTGGATTGTTATCGGGTCTGGAAGGCGCCGCCGATGGCGGAGGGAGAGGAAGCAGAAGCGGGGCTGCAGGTCCGGCTTTATGCTGAAGCTGAAATGCCAACCACACAGGCCTCCTCTGCCAAGCCTGTATCTCTCCAACGCCAGGTCCATGGTAAATAAAACGGACAACCTAGAGTTAGAGCTGGCTGGAAATCGCTATGTTCGTGACTGCTGTGTAATGATTATCACCGAGACCTGGCTAAACCCCCACATTCCCGAGGCTAGCGTGCAGGTAGCAGGCCGCACTCTGCTACGCGGAGATCGGACCAAGGACTCCGGTAAGAGCAGGGGAGGGGGTCTCTGTATTTACGTGCATGAGGACTGGTGTAACAACGGAACAATCATAGACAAACATTGTTCCCCAGACCTCGAGTACATGTCTGTAAGATGTCGGCCTTTTTTTCTACCCAGAGAGCTAACAGTAGTGATCGTCACAGCTGTGTATATAGCTCCCGATGCTAACGTTAGCATGGCGCTCTCTCTCCTGCTGAACGCCATTAACGAACAGCAGCGGGTCCACCCCGACGGTGTTTTTATTATCGCGGGAGATTTTAACAAGGCCAACTTAAAGACTGTACTCCCGAAATTCCACCAACATGTCAAATGTTCTACAAGAGGGGAGAACAATCTTGACCATGTTTACTCCAACATTAAGCACGCTTACAGAGCCAAACCCCTCCCCCACCTCGGCCAGTCCGACCATCTTTCCCTGCTGCTCACCCCAGCATACACCCCCCTCAGACGGAGAGCCAGGCCTACTGTAAAAACCATTACAACCTGGCCTGAAAACGCACTCTCCGACCTACAGGACTGCTTTGCATACACAGACTGGGACTTATTCGAACACGAGGACCTAGAAACATTCACAGGGACGGTACTGGACTACATTAAGTTCTGTATTGGAAATGTGACTGTTAGAAAAAACATCCGGGTTTTCCCTAACCAGAAACCCTGGATGAACAGCCAGGTCCGTTCACTCCTCAAAACCCATGATGCTGCCTTCAGGTCAGGCGACAGAGCTCTGTACAGTGCTGCTTGAGCTGACCTGAAAAGAGGAATTAAAAAAGCCAAAACGGACTACAGGAGGAGACTAGAGTCCCATCTGTCCAGCAATAACACACGGGAGGTGTGGCAGGGCATTCAGAACATCACAAACTTCAGAGGCTGTGATGTGACTGCAGGAGACCTGAGTGTGTCACTAGCAGAGGAACTTAACTGTTTCTTTGCTCGCTTTGAGATGCCTCAGGACCACCCATCTGCTCCAGTCCTGCCCCCCCCCCACCAGCCTGCACCCCACTCACTGTCCAGGAGCATGAGGTACGGCGCGTGCTCCTGGCACTGAACCCCAGGAAGGCTGCCGGACCAGACGGAGTACCTGGCAAGGTGATCAGAGCGTGTGCCCACCAGCTCACCCTGATTCTCACCAGGATTTTCAACCTCTCCCTGGCCCAAGCAGTCATCCCCCCCTGCCTAAAAACAGCCACAATCATCCCCGTGCCCAAAAGGTCATCTGTCACCAGCCTAAATGATTACCGCCCTGTGGCCTTCACACCGGTAATCATGAAGTGCTTTGAGAGGCTGGTTCTCCAGCACATCAAAGACCATCTGCCCCCCACTTTCGACACCCATCAGTTTGCATATCGTGCAAACAGATCCACAGAAGACGCCATCACTGTAGCTCTCCACTCTGTGTTGAGCCACTTGGAGCAGCAGCAGAGCTACGCTCGCATGCTCTTTGTGGATTACAGCTCAGCGTTCAACACAATCATCCCGGACATTCTCACCACCAAACTGCACACCCTGGGCCTCCCCCCTCTCACATGTTCCTGGATCAAGGACTTCTTAACCAACCGGCCCCAGACTGTGAGACTTGGCCCCCATCTCTCCTCCACCCGCACACTGAGCACTGGCTCCCCACAGGGCTGTGTGCTGAGCCCCCTCCTGTACTGCCTCTACACCCATGACTGCAGTCCGGCCCACAATAACAACCTCATCGTCAAATTTGCTGACGACACCACAGTGGTCGGATTCATCTCAAAGGGAGATGAGGCAGCTTACAGAGAGGAGGTCCTGAAGCTGACAGCCTGGTGTTCAGAGAACAACCTGGCACTGAACACCATGAAAACCGAAGAGATCATCATCGACTTCAGGAAGCACAGGACTGACCCAGCCCCCCTCTACATCAACGGGGAGCGTGTAGAGAGGGTCCACACCTTCAGGTTTCTCGGTGTCCTCATCTCTGCTGATCTCTCTTGGTCAGATAACATCACAGCTGTAATCAAGAAGGCTCAGCAGCGACTTCACTTCCTGAGGGTCCTCAGGAAGAACAACTTGGACTCAAACCTGCTGCTGACCTTCTACCACTCATCCATTGAGAGCCTGCTGACGTACTGTATCACAGTATGGTACGGCAGCTGCACTGAGGCAGACAGAGTCAGGCTTCAGAGGGTAGTCAAGACAGCACAAAGAATCGTTGGCTGCCCTCTCCCCTCCCTGATGGACATCTACACCTCCCGCTGCCTCAGCAGTGCCAGGAACATCATCAAAGACAGCTCACACCCTGGCTTTGACCTGTTGGACCTGCTGCCCTCTGGCAGGCGCTACAGGTGCATCAAAGCCAGAACAAACAGACTCAGGAACAGTTTCTTCGCCAGAGCAATCACCACCCTGAACTCACACACTCACCCACTGTAACTGTGCAACACCCACATCTCTGTGCAATATTATATTATTCATACTGAACAATATCTAACATTCCTATATTGTGTAATATCCAGTATTCATTCACTAGTGCAATATTCATTCACCAAGTGCAATATTCATCATCTTCATTATTATACTTTTTGTTGGGACCTGGGAGAGAAAATTATCCCGCAGGGTCACCGAAGCGGAATAAACAAGAAAAAGAAGAAACTAAAAAGAAAAGAAGTTACAAACTATGGAAATGTACGAGGCTTTGGTTTAGTCTTCTATTATGCAGGCGGGGGTGCTTTCATCGTGAATTCCTACGAGGAGGTTTTTGTGCGGTACTGTACCCTTCTTCTCTCCCCATCATGTTGAGTTTCTTCGCAGGACGCTGGGGCGACGCTCCATCCGGAAACATGCAGAGAAAACCCGGCTACGAGAAGCCCAGCGGGCCACAACGCATATCCCTGCTGCTGGAGATGCAACGTCTATCATCACCTGCCGTGTATCCCTGCTGGATGGGACAGATGTCAGTGTTGACTTGCCGTCTTAGTCCTCAGGCAGCGGTAACGCCGGCCTGATGGGAGCAGGGAGAAGAGAGAGTGTCCGGGGTGGCTGGGCTGTTTTAGGATCTTCATGGCCCTCAGCCTGCACTGCTTGGTGTAAATGTCCTGCAGGTTGGGGAGGGTGGTTCTGATGGTCCGTTCAGCTGAACGAACCACCCTTTTTAGGGCCATGAAGTCCTGCTTGGTGCAGTTTCCCATCCAGGTGGTGATGCTCCCACGCATGATGCTCTTGATGGTGCAGGTGTAAAAGTTCCTGAGCACCTTGAGTGGGAGCTTGAAGTCTCTCAGCCGCCTGAGGAGGTAGAGACGCTGTCTGGCCTTCTTCACAGTGATGTTTATGTGATGAGTCCAGGACAGGTCCTGTGAGATGGTCACTCCCAGTTTTATTTAATTTTTGCATACGGGCTTGACACACACTTTTTAAAAACACACAAAGATGCACTGGTTTGTCCAATAACACATCTGATAAATTTATCCATCAGAATGGCAACTGTCCCAGAAAGTTGGAAGGCTGCCATAGTCTCACCAATTTTTAAATCAGGAGACAAATCAAATATTTCTAACTATCGTCCCATTAGCATCCTCCCTGTTGTTTCTAAGGTTGCAGAAAAATGGATTGCCAAGCTGCTGAACAAACATCTCAGCCACCATTCTCTTCTGCACCCCATGCAGTTCGGGTTTCGCCAGCATCATTCCACAGAGACAGCAAATTGTGTCCTTATAGAAACAGTGAAATCCCTGCTCGATAAAACCACCTGTGTTGGTGCAGTCTTTCTAGATTTAAAGAAGGCATTTGATACAGTGGACCATCAGGTCCTTCTGTCCAAACTGACTTATTTTAACTTTGCCGAAGATGCATTAGCTTGGTTTGAATCTTATTTATCCAACAGGAGACAGTCTGTGTCTGTCAGGGGCACAATGTCGTCATACCTTGACTGTCCAGCAGGGGTTCCCCAGGGCTCTATTTTGGGACCAGTCCTGTTTTCTTTGTATATAAATGATTTGCCAAATGTGTGTCAAAGTGTCCACTTCCAAATGTACGCTGATGATGCTGTTATTTTTACACCTGCAAAAAGTCCTCAGGAAGCATCTTCAATCCTCACATTAGCCTTGGAGAATATACAACACTGGCTCCTTCAGTCCTCCTTACTGCTGAATAAGAAAAAAACTGTTACAATGATGTTTACAAAAAAACCTATAAAACTGGAGCGGTCTAGTGTGTTCCTGGGGGGCGAAGAGCTTGATCTTGTGCAGGATTTCAGGTACCTTGGGGTCACACTGGATCCCACACTGTCTTTTAAAAACATATAAAACTTACAGCAAGCATAATTAAATTTAATTTAAATAACTTCAAACAAATTAGACCATCAATGACAATTATTTCAGCTAAGGTTTTTCTACATTCAATGATATTATCACATATAGATTATTGCATTACATCTTGGTCACTCACTGGAGATACGTTCTTAAAACCAATAGAAATATTATTTAAAAAGGCTATAAAAATCCTTGATCAAAAGCCCTTATCATATCATCAGTGTAATATTTTGGAAAAATACAATATGCTCAATTTTGAAAATTTTATTAAATTTAAAAATAGCTGCTTGATCTATAAAGTTCTTCATGGACTAGCTCCAGTTCCACTTTCAACATACATTAAATCAAGAACTGACCGAGGTTTTGGCACCAGAGCCTCTTCCAGAGGAGACCTTGAGATCCCCCGTAGAAAAACAACCTTTGGACAAACGGTTCTGTCAGTCAGAGGGGGTCATTTCTGGAATACTGTACCGACTAACATCAGAGAATGCTCCACTTACAGTACTTTTAAAAAGCACCTTAAGCAGTTCATTAAAAGTTCCCAGACATGTTCGCACTTTCACTAATTTTTATTTATTTATTTATTTTATTTTATTTTTTTTCTCCTTTTTTCTTTTTCCATTTGTATATTGTTTTAATGTTTGTCAATGTGTTGTCTTTTACTACTATTGTATATTCATGATGTTTTCTGTTGTTTGTCCTTCTGCCTAGGGACTACAGATGCAAATTAGCAAATATGCTATAATCTGGCTCATTTACAATCTGTACTAAGTATTGATTGTTTTATTAATGTGCATTGTCCCAAATAAATAAAAAATTAAAAAATTAAAATTAATATGTATACACATATTTACTTTCTTACAATGTACAGATGCACCAATGTATGTATGTATGTATATATTTTTATACATTCTATTTTTTGTATATTTTACACATTCTTTATTTTCTGTATATGATCATATTGATTATACTAGATTATAATATTTTTATAATATTTTTATTTTCATTTTAGAGAGTTTGATTTTCTGTTACATGGCACTGAACAGGAGTGGCCCTCCAATCTCTTTGTACATCCTGTATAATGACAATAAAGGCATTCTATTCTATTCTATTCTAGTAAACAAAAGTAACTACTGAATAGTCCGAACGTCATACCTCTGGATGGAAAGATGGTTTCGATAGATGAAGTACCACTGAATGTAATCAGCTACTACCTTTTTCTTATCCTCCAGTGTCCTCATGAAGCGATAGCAGCCTGCAGTCTGGAGCAAGCTGGAGTGTTTTTCAGAAAGTACTCGCAGCTCATTCAGGGATTTTGCATTCTTTATCTAAAATAAAAACAAAAACACAGTATATGTATTTAGTTTTACTTATTTCACATTCAACAATCTATCAAAATTATTAGGGCTTGGACTATTCAAATATTTTCACAATGGAAATTATGACTACATAATTTGAGACATTTGAAAGCCATGTTCATAACCATATAATTGGGCTAATAACAAAAAGACTGACTCATTCAAGTGACATCCTTCACTCTTACAGTGCAGTCTAACACACTCTCTAATCAACAATTTTCTGCAATCATACATTCAGTGGATAACCAAAACTAAATCCATGTCTTTTCCCTTTATTGAGGTTCTTCAGTATCCCAACCTTACAAAATACCTCAAGGAGAGCCTTATTGATTTCTTCATCTGGTATATCATCAATTGGAGCCTCAAATGTCTTGTCTTTGCCAACAAGATACATGAAGAAGTTTGGGGAAAGACAGCGTGGCCCTGGACCACCATGAACAATGGACACTGCGATCATTCTTCCAACGTAGAAATATTCATTTTCCTCTGCAGCTAAAGGAAAAAATATTACATTATAATAAAGCAATTATGAGTATTGAAAAAAAGTGTGGGAAAAAAATAACTACCTTTTCTATCAAATGTGAGGTATTTGGCGTGGTCTTTTCCTTCAAATATTCTTCTTGTCTTTACGGCTTCCATCAAAAGGGTGAGAAATTCTCGAGTAGGCCCACCTGTGTCCAAAGCCTCTTCCACCAGCCCAACATCATCGGAGAATTTCACCATCATGGCAGAGTTGGGGCTATATGTAGAGCGTCTGAAGCCTCTATAGGCACCGTCCCAGACATTAGCTCGGTTAATGTTGAATCTGCTACAGGAAGTTTTGTTAATCTTCAGAGACAGATTTGAGATGACATCTGCAGCCGTTAGTCCATCAGGTTCATCACTGTAGAATCAAGCAGCGAAAAGCAAGATAATATTTAAACTCTTTTCCACTTTGTGCATTCAAGCTTTTTGCTATTATTTGGGAGTTGTGTTTTATTTGTTGTCTTTTTATATTTTTTTCTTTTAAGTAATTTTCAAAAACAAAATATGAATCTTCAGAACAATCCCCAGTAAACAAAGAATTTTCAGAATCCTTTTGCATGAATGCATTTATCAGCAGAGCAACAACTACAGAGGAATGGTTAGACATTTTTGTTCCTGTCAAAAGTGTATTGGATCAAAAATAGCAGCAGTAACTGTAATATATAATGTTTAATGGACAATACATATTTGATACATGTTTTATCTTAGAGTCACAAAACTATGTGTTTATTATACTTTGAAATATCAAATTACCTGTCTTCCTTTGGAAAGTCCTCTACCTCAGCTTCTGAAGAACTGCTGTCAATGATGACAGGTGCATAAATGTTGGTATATGTACTGTGGAAGGAAAGTACAAACACAAGATAAATGGAGTAAATTTAATGGTAGTCTGGCTCAGAATTTGGCTGTTTTGGCTCTGCAGTACTTGAACCTGACAGAAAATGTTATGATTAGAGTTGTGGATTAGATAGAGAACCTCAGTAATTAAAAAAAATAAATAAAAATTGTCACTGACCATGTTATTTCTATACTGCATTCAAAATAAAAATGAAAGGTTGTGATATAACATTATGACTAACTTGTAGAAATGATTTGAAGTATGATCTGCTGAGGTGGATGCCTTTTGGGGTCCTGTAGCATTCTGAACCTGCAACATAAACACACTGTACACTACAAAAAAATGCGTAATGGCATACACATTTAACTTCGAAATGGAAATGTAGCATTATTACAGTATATACAAGAATATTATATACTTGCACACTTGATGGCTGGGATGTTGAGGGTGACCTATAAAATGCAGAGTTTAAATGATTAAGAATGTAAGAATGCTACAAAACACAAAACACAAAACAAAACCCCATCCCCATAGAGTCGGTGCTGCTCCCAGACCACCAAAAAACAAAGCTAAAATCAGCAAAAAGCTATTTAAGCATAAAAATTCAAAAACAATAAATAATACAGCTTCATCAACTGCACCAAAAAATAAAACAATTAAATGTGGATTGTTAAACATTAGGTCTCTCTCTTCCAAGTCCCTATTAGTAAATGATTTAATAATTGATCAACGTATTGATTTATTCTGCCTTACAGAAACCTGGTTACAGCAGGATGAATATGTTAGTTTAAATGAATCAACACCCCCGAGTCACAGTAACTGTCAGAATGCTCGAAGCACAGGTCGAGGAGGAGGATTAGCTGCAATCTTCAATTCCAGCTTATTAATTAATCAAAGACCCAGACAAAGTTTTCATTCTTTTGAAAGCCTGACTCTTAGTCTTGTCCATCCTAATTGGGAAAATCAAAAACCTGTTTTATTTGTTATTATCTATCGTCCACCTGGTCCTTACTCAGAGTTTCTGTCTGAGTTCTCAGACATTTTATCTGATTTAGTGCTCAGTTCAGATAAAATAATTATAGTGGGTGATTTTAACATCCATGTAGATGCTGAGAATGACAGCCTCAACACTGCATTTAATCTATTGTTAGATTCAATTGGCTTCTCTCAAAATGTAAAGGAGCCCACCCACCACTTTAATCATACTCTGGATCTTGTCCTGACATATGGCATAGAAACTGAAGACTTAACAGTATTCCCTGAAAGCCCCCTCCTGTCTGATCATTTCTTAGTAACATTTACATTTACTTTAATGGATTACACAGCAGTGGGGAATAAGTTTAATTACAGTAGAAGTCTTTCTGAAAGTGCTGTAACTAAGTTTAAGGATCTAATTCCTTCATTGTTATGCTCTTCAGTGCCATGTGCCAACACAGTGCAGAGCAGCTACCTAAACTCTGCTCCCAGTGAGGTCGATTATCTCGTCAATAGTTTTACATCATCACTGCGTATAACTTTGGATACTGTGGCTCCTCTGAAAAGGAAAGCTTCAAATCAGAAGTGCCTGACTCCGTGGTATAATTCACAAATGCACAGCTTAAAGCAGATAACCCGAAAGCTGGAGAGGGAATGGCGTCTCACTAAATTAGAAGATGCTCATTTAGCCTGGAAAAAGAGTTTGTTGCTCTATAAAAAAGCCCTCCGTAAAGCTAGGACATCTTACTATTCATCATTAATTGAAGAAAATAAGAACAACCCCAGGTTTCTTTTCAGCACTGTAGCCAGGCTGACAAAGAGTCAGAGCTCTGTAGAGCCGAGTATTCCTTTCACGTTAACTAGTAGTGACTTCATGGATTTCTTTACAAATAAAATTTTAGACATTAGAGAAAAAATTATTCATAACCATCTCAAAGATTATTCTTCATGTTCGGCTGCTTTCAGCACTGCTGGTATTTGTTTAGACTCTTTTGCTCCAGTTGATTTTTCAGAGTTAACTTCAATAGTTACTTCCTCCAAACCAGCAACATGTTTATATAGATCCCATTCCTACTAGACTGTTCAAAGAAGTCTTTCCAATTATTGATGCTTCAATCTTAAAAATGATCAATCAGTCTTTATTAGTTGGCTATGTACCACAGACCTTCAAGGTGGCTGTAATTAAACCTCTGCTTAAAAAGCCATCACTTGACCCAGCTGTCTTAGCTAATTATAGGCCAATCTCCAACCTTCCTTTTCTCTCAAAGATTCTTGAAAGAGTAGTTGTAAAACAGCTAACTGATCATCTGCAGAGGAATGGTTTCATTTGAAGAGTTTCAGTCAGGTTTCAGAATTCATCACAGTACAGAAACAGCATTAGTGAAGGTTACAAATGATCTTCTTAGAGCCTCTGACAGTGGACTCATCTCTGTTCTTGTCCTGTTGGACCTCAGTGCAGCTTTGATACTGTTGACCATAACATTTTATTACAGAGATTAGAGCATACTATAGGTATTAAAGGTACTGCACTGCAGTGGTTTGAATCATATTTATCTCATAGACTCCAATTTGTTCATGTAAATGGGGAGTCTTCTTCACACACTAAGGTTAATTATGGAGTTCCACAGGGTTCTGTGCTAGGACCAATTTTATTTACATTATACATGCTTCCCTTAGGCAGTATTATTAGAAAGCACTGCATCAATTTTCATTGTTATGCAGATGATACTCAGCTTTACCTATCAATGAAGCCAGATGACACACATCAATTAATTAAACTGCAGGAATGTCTTAAAGACATTAAGGCCTGGATGACCTTTAATTTCCTGCTTCTAAATTCAGATAAAACTGAAATTCTTGTTCTCGGCCCCACAAATCTTAGAAACATGGTGTCAAACCAGATACTTACTCTGGATGGTATTACTTTGGCCTCCAGTAACACTGTGAGAAATCTTGGAGTCATTTTTGACCAGGATATGTCCTTCAATGCACATATTAAACAAATATGTAGGACCGCTTTTTTGCATTTGCGCAATATTTCTAAAATTAGAAACATCCTTTCTCAGAGTGATGCTGAAAAGCTCATTCATGCATTTATTACTTCTAGGCTGGATTATTGTAATTCATTATTATCAGGCTGTCCTAAAAGCTCCCTGAAAAGCCTTCAGCTGATCCAAAATGCTGCAGCTAGAGTACTGACAGGGACTAGAAAGAGAGAGCAGATTTCTCCCATATTGGCTTCTCTTCATTGGCTCCCTGTTAAATCTAGAATAGAATTTAAAATCCTTCTCCTCACATACAAGGTCTTGAATAATCAGGCACCATCTTATCTCAAAGACCTCATAGTACCATATCACCCCAACTGAGCACTTCACTCTCAGACTGCTGGCTTACTTGTGGTTCCTAGGATACTTAAGAGTAGAATGGGAGGCAGAGCCTTCAGCTTTCAGGCGCCTCTTCTGTGGAACCAGCTTCCAGCTTGGATTCGGGAGACAGACACCCTCTCTATTTTTAAGATTAGGCTTAAAACTTTCCTTTATGATAAAGCTTATAGTTAGGGCTGGATCAGGTGACCCTGAACCATCCCTTAGTTATGCTGCTATAGGCCTAGTCTGCTGGGGGGTTCACATAATGCACTGTTTCTCATTCACCTTATTTACTCTGTTTATACTCCACTCTGCATTTAATCATTAATTGATATTAATCTCTGGCTCTCTTCCACAACATGTCTTTCTCTCCCCTCAGCCCAACCGGTCGCGGCAGATGACCCCCCCTCCCTGAGCCTGGTTCTGCTGGAGGTTTCTTCCTGTTAAAAGGGAGTTTTTCCTTTCCACTGTCGCCAAGTGCTGCCCATAGGGGGTCGTTTTGACTGTTGGGTTTTCTCTGTATTATTTTAGGGTCTTTACCCACAATACAAAGCGCCTTGAGGCGACAGTTTGTTGTGATTTGGCGCTATATAAATAAAATTGAATTGAATTGAATTGAATTGAAAACATTTAAGTGGCCATCAAATGCAAACTTTAAAGAATTAAAAACATTAGATGTCTATATCCCTGACACTGAGGCCAGATCAATGTGTCAGAAAGCAGCTAACTTACCGAGGTCTGGACTCTGGTGTACTACTTTCTGGGCTTGTCCAAAGCTGTCAAATATAATCATGAAACCCTAAACTCATTGTCTGTCACAACTCTAATTCTTACCACTCTATATTCCTTTAAAACCTTATTATTATTATATCCAGAAACTGAATGCAATATGTCTGAATGGAGAGCACAAAAATCTTGAACTAATAAATCCCTGAAATTTACCTACCACTGTGTCAGAGAGAGGTGACATAATGGGTGGAACCCTAACAATAACTTCATCATCATCCTCATCTTCTGAAGCACTTTCATCTCTGGGACCTTACAGAATATTTGATGATCACAGTTACAGTTGGATGCTCAATGCTGTTCAACACACTGGCTAGAATTCTAACTTTAACTTTAGTTAAAAACAAAAGCACTAATCACAGAAATAAAGAAATTAGACAATAGAGATGGTAAAAGAGAGAACTAAAATTGTGCCAATTATATTTAATACTCACTTTTTGACAAGAAGCCCTCAATGGCGCAGACAAACAGTGTAATTCTTTGGTAAGATTTTCCAACAGCCTCTTTGTAGAGTTGAATTGTAAAAGGCGTGTCAGTTCCAGGAATATTTTTTACTTGAGAGCCATCAGAGTACAGCAGGATGTATTCTCCAGCTTCCATATCTTGGTTGAAATCTTTCAGTTTTTTAATAGCAGCACCCAAAAGTTTCTCAGACGACCAACTTGGTTCAACATCTAATGGTAGTTGTAACGGTCATTGTTATTGTAATGCTGTGTACCGCCACATGGTGGCACTCCTTGTTTATTGTGACTGTTAGTTACCGTTCTTCTTCATTGTTCTGTAGCGAGAGAGACTTCACCTCTGTGTGTACGCGAAATGTTGTGCTTCTCAGTAGCGTGTAGCTTAAGCCAGTGCCTTATTTTTTTGATGTTCGAAACAAACCACCCTTTTTGAGGAAAATTACCAGTCGTTGCTCTTTTAGCTATCCACCTGCACACCTCCGTGGCTGGCTTCACCTCGCCTCACGTTACAACTGGCGCCCGAACTTTTTCCTTGGCTATCAGATGATAGTCGGATCCCGCTGAGGATTCGGCGGAGTTATGTGAGTTTCTGGCTCGTCCCCTTGCGGCGGGCGTCCGAACGTTTTTCCGGCTGCCGTCACAGACTCTGCTCAAGTGGGACCCGACTAAATCCTGGATACCACAGTGAGTACAACACGGCTCTGCTCGGATGAAGAAAGAAAGAAAAGCTAAATCCGCGACGCAAATGACCACCGTGGATCTGTTATTTGGACATAATATTGGATCAGTTTTCTGCTAATAACTTCTGCTGTGGAGAGTCTGGAACTGAACATTTATGCCGAATTTCACTTTTATTCTTCTTTTTCCCTGCTGAGACTGAACTAATGACAGCCTATGCGTGGATGCTGGAGTCTTTCATGTTGTGAATATGCAACCGTTTCACACTTGGGACTTCCTCACTTTGAATGGACGCTCTGCATCCTCTCCCACTGAGGGCGCTGCTGCAGACGTCTCGGATATCGACCTTGTCGCCGACCCTCCCTCCAGTATGGCCGACATGGTTGGCAGTAATCTGTCGCCCCGATCCGAGGCAGATTCATTTCCTGCTGGTCATTACAACCTCAGGCCCAGGCGTGACCCTAGGATCACATCTGGCTGGGACGTTAACATACAGTGTTGTGAAAAAGTGTTTGCCCCCTGCCTCATTTCCTGTTTTTTTGCATGTTTGTCACACTTAAGTGTTTCGGAACATCAAACCAATTTAAACAATAGTCAAGGACAACACAAGTAAACACAAAATGCAAGTTGTAAATGAAGGTGTTTATTAGTAAAGGTGAAAAAAAATCCAAACCATCATGGCCCTGTGTGAAAAAGTGATTGCCCCCTAAACCTAATAACTGGTTGGGCAACCCTTAGCAGCAACAACTGCAACCAAGTGTCTGCAATAACTTGCAATGAGGCTTTTACAGCGTTCTGGAGGAATTTTGGCCCACTCATCTTTGCAGAATTGTCCTAATTTAGTTACATTAGAGGGTTTTCGAGCATGAACGGCCTTTTTAAGGTCATACCACAACATCTCAATAGGATTCAGGTCAGGACTTTGGCTAGGCCACTCCAAAGTCTTCATTTTGTTTTTCTTCAGCCATTCAGTGGTGGACTTGCTGGTGTGTTTAGGATCATTGTCCTGCTGCAGAACCCAAGTACGTTTAAGCTTGAGTACACGAACAGATGGTCTGACATTCTCCCTCAGGATCTCTTGGTAGACAGCAGAATTCATAGTTCCATTTATCACAGCAAGTCTTCCAGGTCCTGATGCAGCAAAACAGCCCCAGACCATCACACTACCACCACCATATTTTACTGTTGGTATAATGTTCTTTTTCTGAAATGCAGTGTTCCTTTTACGCCAGATGTAATGGGACACACATCTTCCAAAGAGTTCCACTTTTGTCTCATCGGTCCACAGAATGTTGTCCCAAAAGTCTTGGGGATCATCAAGATGCGTTTTGGAAAAATTGAGACGAGCTTTAATGTTCTTTTTGCTCAGCAGTGGTTTTCTTCTTCCAACTCTGCCATGCAGGCCATTTTTCCTCAGTCTTTTTCTGATGGTGGAGGCATGAACGCTGACCTTAACTGAGACAAGTGAGGCCTGCAGTTCTTTGGACGTTGTTGTGGGGTCTTTTGTGACCTCTTGGATGAGTCGTCGCTGCGCCCTTGGGGTAATTTTGGGCGGCCGGCCACTCCTGGGAAGGTTCACCACTGTTCCATGTCTTCGCCATTTGTGGATAATGGCTCTCACTGTGGTTCGCTGGATTCCCAAAGCTTTGGAAATGGCTTTATAACCCTTTCCAGACTGATAGATCTCAATTACTTTCTTTCTCAATTGGTCCTGAATTTCTTTGGATCTCGGCATGATGTGTAGCTTTCAAGGATCTTCTGGTGGACCTTACTGTGTCAGGCAGCTCCTATTTAAGTGATGTCTTGATTGGGAACAGGTGTGGCAATAATCAGGCCTAGGTGTGGCTAGGGAAATTGAACTCAGGTGTGAAAAACCACAGTTATAGTATGTTTTAACAAGGGGGGCAATCACTTTTTCACACAGGGCCATGATGGTTTGGATTTTTTTTCACCTTTACTAATAAACACCTTCATTTACAACTTGCATTTTGTGTTTACTTGTGTTGTCCTTGACTATTGTTTAAATTGGTTTGATGTTCCGAAACACTTAAGTGTGACAAACATGCAAAAAAACAGGAAATGAGGCAGGGGGCAAACACTTTTTCACACCACTGTATGGACCAATGCTTTTCACACTACCAGGCTTGACCTGTAATGGGTTGTCTTGCTTTTGGACAAATTCCGACAGCGTTAGTACAGGTTGCGTTGAGTGCGTGCAACTGTTCAGTTTGCTCCCATTTTCCGAGTGGCCCTGGTTGAGGGGAGGTCACTATTTGTTTCTATATCAATGATAAAAAAAAAAATTTGTAAATAATGTTAAGGATTTGCCACTGTGAATTGTTTACCTCAACCTGTTTCGCCATAATTTTTGTGTCCTTTTACTCCATGTGCATACCTAGTTTAGTTGTGCTGTCTATGTATAGAGGGCCCTTAAGTGTGGTTTGTTGAGGACAGCTGTGTGCGGCTGAGGGCAGCCTTTTTTTTCACCAGGGGGACTATGTAACGGTCACTGTTATTGTAATGCTGTGTACCGCCACATGGTGGCACTCCTTGTTTATTGTGACTGTTAGTTACCGTTCTTCTTCATTGTTCTGTAGCGAGAGAGACTTCACCTCTGTGTGTACGCGAAATGTTGTGCTAAGTGTGTAGCTTAAGCCAGTGCCTTATTTTTTTGATGTTCGAAATAAACCACCCTTTTTGAGGAAAATTACCAGTCGTTGCTCTTTTAGCTATCCACCTGCACACCTCCGTGGCTGGCTTCACCTCGCCTCACGTTACATAGTGTTTTCCCTCATATGGGCCTCATGCCAGTCTTGGTTTTGTTCATGATCCCAACAGAAATCTAGATTATATATCAGAAAAAAAAAATGGTGGTCACATTTTGCACAACTGTTTAATTCTGTCAGAAAACAGCCTCACTTTCAAATATTTCAATTATTACCTTCACTATTTTCTTTGATTTCTTTTTGCATTTTGAGAACATCCTTCTTTCTGCCTCTTTTCCTTCACGGTACTTGAAGAACTGCTGAACAACTGACTTTCCTGAAAAGGCAGGGAAGTGGAGGAGAGACCATAAAAGATCCTTTATTGGTCTACTTTGGCTCATGATACAAAGGCAAACATGATAAAGTTGCAATTGAAAAACCATATGAACATACTTTGCATAAAACAACACTTCTTCATTAAAAATCAGGTCTTGGTTTCAGAAATGTATCTGTCACACCAGATGCCTATAATTTTCCAACTAAAAACAAATTCTTTCATGTTTCACACCATGAAATCATAGGTTAATACAAAAGTGTAAACACTAACAAGCTGAACAATTCTTGCCCTCATCATTTTATTTGCTTACAGAACTAGTAGAAGTTAAAAATACCAGGGAGCTTGAAAAATATACCTCTTGAGTGTTCAGGGTCTGCAGCTGTAGCAGCATCTTTAACCGGAACAAAACTTGTCTTTTCCACAGGAACAGCAAAATTTTGTCAAGCTTTCAAACTTAAACCCACAGAATGGACAATACATCTTAACCTGAAAAAGAAAAAAAAAAATTGTCCGATTTTAGCAATTTGTTTTAGCTACAAAAGTGGCAGTCAAACTAGCCCAGGCTAACAGTAAACATTAAATAGCAAACATATAGCTACAGTATTATATGGATCATGCAATAAACACACACATTACCTTGCATGTTTTTGTCCCTCACAACACTGAAAAATCCTTCGTTTCATTTAAGTGTCTCCATACATCGTTTGCATGTTCTGGGTTCTGTCACTTCCGCAGCTGGTCCGTCAGAATATTGTCTCCCCCCAAAACACTTCCGTTTTGTTTTGTGTGCTTTTGCAGCATTTTTCTATTTGCTGGTGTTTTCTTACATTGCAGTGCATTTGGCCTCTCACGGCCACCGTAGTTTTGGCCTTGCGTTTACACGACAACAGAGTGAAAACGATGTGTTTTGGAAACGGGGTCCAGAGTGGAGCGTTTCAGAAACGCACCGGCTTGCGTTCTCGTGTAAACACTTGAAACCGGGGTGATTTGAAAACGCTCGACTCGCACATGCGCACTATGGTTGCGATGGCCACAGTTTTTCGCGCACGCGCAAATTGATAGACAGTACTCGCGGATTCACGAGTGCTTCTTATGCTTTTCCTGTGTTTTTACTGTTTTGTAATTCAGCGTTGTGTGCAGCAGCGATCCAACCTCATCATCTGTCCACACAAAACCTCTCACATTGGCCGTTTTGTAAGTAATGAACAATTTGCCGCACTACCTACTGTGTCACTCCACGCATGCGCGTCTTGCATAAACAAACTTTGCAAAGAGAAAACCAACGCCAACTTGTGGCCTGGCATGGGAACTACATCGTTTTCGTCGATTCCATCGTTTCACGTCATCGTGTAAACGCGGATCATTTCTAAAACGCCATCGTGTAAACGAAAGGCTGAAACGCATCAAAACTACACCGTTTCCAGTGTAAACGGCACCTAAATATAAACTAGGAGGAGGAGGAGGAGGAGGAGGAGGAGGTGATGAATGTCTTGATGAGTCTCTCAAAGCACTTCATCACCACAGAGGTGAGTGCTATGGGCCTGAAGTCATTGGGGCTGCTGGGGTGTGGTTTCTTTGGGACAGGGACTATGATGGACTTTTTAAAGCAGGTGGGAATCACACACAGTTTCAGTGAGAGGTTGAATATCAGTGTAAACACAGGTGCCAGCTGGTCAGCGCAGGTCTTAAGGACACGTCCGCTAATACCGTCTGGTCCAGCCGCTTTCCTGGTGTTTACACGTCTAAACGCCCTCCTCACGTCGCGCTCCGTCACAGTGAGTGTCTCCGCCCCTCCGGCCGGGAGCGCAGCGGGCTGTCGGCTTCCCGACTCAAAGCGCGCAAAGAAGATGTTGAGTTCATCAGCCAGAGAAGCGTCGGCACTCACCGGGTGTGTGTGTGGTGCTTTGTAGTCCGTGATGGTGCGTAGTCCCTGCCACAGTCCCCTGGGGTCAGACTGTTGTAGTTGCTGTTCCAGTCTGCGGCCGTAGCGATGTTTTGCCTCTTTCACCGCTCTGCGGACGTTGTATGATGCAACCTTGTAGTCCTCCATGTTCCCAGAGGCGAGGCCGGAGTTGTAGGCAACGGTGCGGGACCTCAGGGCGTCACGGACAGATTTATCCACCCACGGCTTCTGGTTGGGAAAAGTCCTGATGGTCCTCCTAAGTGAAGTGTCTTCAACAACTTTCCCAATAAATCCCACAACAGTTTCCGTAAACTCCTCGATGTCTCCGCCCGCGCTGCTGCGAAACATGTCCCAGTCGGTTGAATCCAACGCACCCTGCAGCAGACCACAGGTGGTACGAGTGGGTCACCTCACCTCATCCTCCCTCACCCTCAACACTGGATCCCCCCAAGGCTGTGTGCTCAGCCCTCTGCTGTACTCACTGTACACCCATGACTGTGAGGCCACGTCAGAGTCCAACGTCATCATCAAGTTTGCTGACGACACTGCTGTTGTGGGACTAATCTCTCACAACGAGGAGACAGCCTACAGGAGAGAGGTCTCCCGCCTGGAGAACTGGTGCCAGGAGAACCACCTCCTGCTCAACGTCAGCAAAACGAAGGAACTGATTGTGGACTTCAGCAGGAAGCAGCAGAGGGACTACCATCCACTTGTCATCAGTGGTGCTGAGGTGGAAAGAGTGGACACTTTCAAATACCTGGGAGTGACCATCTCACAGGACCTGTCCTGGACTCATCACATAAACATCACTGTGAAGAAGGCCAGACAGCGTCTCTACCTCCTCAGGCGGCTGAGAGACTTCAAGCTCCCACTCAAGGTGCTCAGGAACTTTTACACCTGCACCATCGAGAGCATCATGCGTGGGAGCATCACCACCTGGATGGGAAACTGCACCAAGCAGGACTTCATGGCCCTAAAAAGGGTGGTTCGTTCAGCCGAACGGACCATCAGAACCACCCTCCCCAACCTGCAGGACATTTACACCAAGCAGTGCAGGCTGAGGGCCATGAAGATCCTAAAACAGCCCAGCCACCCCGGACACTCTCTCTTCTCCCTGCTCCCATCAGGCCGGCGTTACCGCTGCCTGAGGGCTAAGACTGAAAGGTTGAAGAAGAGTTTTTACCCACAAGCCATCCGTCTGCTCAACTCTGAGCCCTAACTGGACCATTATTGCACAATGTAAATATTATAATTTATAAAAGTGTGTATAGTGTATAGTATATAGTGTATAGTGTGAATTACTTTTTTTTATTTTTATTCTTCTTATTTATATGTGTGTGTATATAAGGTTGCAGGTACAAAATACATTTCACTGTGCATTGTACTGTGTATAACTGTGTATGTGACAAATAAACACTATCTTATCTTATCTTATCTTATTTAAAAAAAAACAAAAGAACTGAAACAAGACACATGACCAACAGTCAGACAAGACTCCCATGATGCAGAACAATGAACCCAAACTGAACAAATGTCGAACACTCAAAGTCATTCAAATTACCCCAAAAGAAATCCCGACACTCAAACATTGCTATAAAGAAAAGGCACACCACAGCAGCACAGTCTCCCACCAAACCTTCTCATCAAAACCCTGATTCATTATATTAGAAACAATTGTGTTACAGCCCCCTGCCTGCAGGGTCTAAGGGTTGCAGGGAGCGTAACAAAAACACAGGCAAACCAGAAACGGGATCTTGGGTGCACTTAAATGGGTTACCTACATTTATTTTATAAATAGCCATTTACAAACCAACCCAATACTATCGCAAACAAAGAACAAACTAAAGGTAGCACGTTAGACTTCAGGGTCTCCGAGGCCAAAATACCCCCCCCACCACCACCACCACCACCACACACACACACACACACACACACACACACACACACACACACACACACCCACTTTCTAGTGAAGGAATTTAAATAATAAGAGTGTGTGCTGCTTAAGCCTTTAGGTTTCTGTGTGTTCGTTTTATCGGACAGGAATAACACCAAACAGGAATAAGGAGTCCAATTATTAAACTTAATAAAACCATTTCAAACAGTTTACAGATTAATCTGGTTCAGAATTGTCGGAGCTGCTTAATGAAGCCAGTCGGTGCAGCTTTACACAAGTCTGACACCGCTCTCTATCTTAGTTCAACTTTTATACAGACTTAGACACAGTTACACAGTTATTGAAATATGCAAGCATGTAGCAGCTTATCAGTTCCTTCTTCTGTGCCCTTCACTGTCGCCTGTTAACGGCCTCATCTGGGTCCTGTAGACACAAAACATCAGACCAAAACACACATTCTTTTCCAGTAAATCATCGACATGTGATTTTGTTGTTTCTCTGCTATGCAGTCTTATTTCTGTCTGCTGTACAGAGTTATTTCAACACCTTCACCTTGTTGTGAAGATTAATTCTGCAATATGCAACTTGATGCTATATTTCTATTTAAATTGTTATATTTATGATATGTCTAGTGTGCAGCATATTTACATTCCTTCCAGTGGCGGTCTTAGCCTGTTTGGCGCCCTGGGCGAGCACCCCCCCCCCCCCCCCAATAGTGATCGCCTCAGCAGCGCCTACCGCACTACTTTTTAACAGAGGGTCCCCCCACCATCACAGGCACACTCAGAATTTCTTTTAAATTTTTATTTGAAAAAACATGGAAGAAACTGAAATATTACACAGCTTCTGCTTACCTTTATCTTTGCTTGTTTCTTCTCTTCTTCTTTTCTCTTTTTCCTAAACTGCGCACCTGATGGCTTTGACCTTTTCCTTTCCATCTGCCGTAATTCGTACTGAAGCAGCATAGGTTATCACCACCGCCCATCCCCAGGGTTGTCAGATCTGACTGACAGTTGCCAGCCCAACACAACAAAACCTCCATTGAAACTCATGTTAATAGCACCAGGTGTGATATATATTTAAATATACACAGCTTTGAGTAAGTTGTTAAAATTTTGGCTGCTTTTCACCATATTTGGTAGGTTCTTAGGAAGTTTTAAATTGTAAAATTATATATCTATACAATTTTATAATTATATAGATATATCTATATAATTTTCCAGCCCAATGTGTTCACAAGCTGCCCAGTCTGGCAATCTGGCAACACTGCGCCATTCACCAACATTTGTCTGAACCGTCTAGATTCGTATTTGTGTTATTTTTTTCATCAGGATTTAGGTTTACACAAATACTGTGAATTAATGACCATATTTCCAGTATTATAAATGAAATGTGCTTTGTGTTCTATCAGTTGTGTGCATCTAATTTTATTAGATGCACAGATTCATTCTATATGGAATCCAAGGGACATGGGAAAAAAACATGGGAGGAAAAAAAAAAGGCAGTTTTGCGAGATCTCGCAAAACTTTTCAATATTAGTACATACGTTTCGCGTTAATCTTGATATGGCAGTGTCAGTGAGGATGAAAGGTTTGGCGAGAGACTGCCAGCAAAAGTCGCCTTTATTTATAATTCAGTTTTGTTACTGTTGGCCGTAACCACGCCAAAACTGTACAGGCATGAATGAATGAACCCGGCTGACTGTCTCGCTCTCTGTCATTCATTCATGCCTGTACAGTTTTGGCGTGGTGGCCTTCGGGAGGTTTCCCAAACAGGTCAGAATTTTTTTTGCCCGTTGTACAATCGGATAAAAGGCCTCTCCAAACCAAGCTCCTGGGCTGAATTTCAGCCCACCTCTGTTTATGCCTGTACAGTTTTGGAGTGCTTACGGCCAACAGTAACCGCTCAATTATAAATTAAAGGCGACTTTTGCTGGCAACCTCTTGCCGATCCTTTCAACGTCCTCAGGGACGCTGCCGTATCAAAATTAACACGGAAAAGCATTCGAGATCTCGCAAAAGTTTTTATTATAAGGACACGCGCTTCCGCGTTAATCTTGTTACAAACACATACAGCGCTGCCCCGCCCCCTTCTCCTCTCGCTGTCTGTCAGACCATGGCAGAAAGCTACATGCACCACACAGCAGGCAGAAGGCGCCCATTACCCCACAAGTGGAGCAGTGCGGTAGGCGCTGCTGCGGTGATCGCAATGCGTTGGGGGAGGGGGGGGGGTCATGCCGCCCTAGATGAAAAGCCGCCCTGGGTGGCTGCCCATATCACCCGTATCAGAAACCGCCACTGATTCCTTCCTTCACTAGAAACAAAAATAGTGCTAAACTTTGGGGTGAAAACAAAAGACAACACCTAAACTTAGTGATGTGTCTTTCTGTGTGTGTATCCAACGAATGGGAACGACTTTTTCCGTTCCCATTCGTTGGATTTTCTCTTGTTGACAGAGACCTGGACGCAGCCAGGTGACAACAGCGCCTTCTCTGAGCTCCTCTCTCCTGGATGTTCTTTCTTCAGTTCACCGCGACAGAGAGGCCGCGGTGGAGGTACTGCTACAATCTACAGAGACAGGTTTAAATGTAGACTCCTACCTCCTATGTCTTACTCTTCTTTCGAATTGCAGCTGTTTGTCGCTGAATTTGGTCATCCAGTGTTATGTGCTGTTGTCTACCGTCCTCCTAAATATAATAAGGAATTTTTACAGCAATTTTCTGATTTTTTAGCAGATATCACTGTCAACTATGACTATTTTTTAATCTGTGGAGATATTAATATTCATATCTGTTGTCCCTCCGATTGTTTGGCATCTGAATTTCTAAGTCTTCTGACTTCTTTCAATTTAACTCAGATAGTTAATGGACCTACACATTATCTTGGACACACCCTGGACCTTGTTATTTCTCGTGGGTTGTCCATTTGTCATTGTGAAATATCTGAGACTGCTATCTCAGACCATTTCCCTGTTATTTTTATTCTTGATGTCCCTCTCCTGAGAGAAAGACCTTTGATGCCAGAGTGCTATCGTCGTTTTCTGTCTCCTTCTAAAGCTGGGCAGTTTGTTACTGCTTTCATGGACTCTCAGCTACCTATCTTGGATATACCAAGTATTTCATTCTGTCCTGACAGTTTTATTGAATGTTTTTATGATACATGTAACATGATTTTGGACTCTGTTGCTCCCTGTACTTTTAAACCTGTTAGACACAGAGCTGAACCATGGCTTAATGATAATACTCGCGCACTCAGGAGACAATGCCGTAAAGCTGAACGCAAATGGAGGAAAAATAAATTACAAGTATCACTGGAAACTCTTAGAGACGGTTTTGCTCAGTATCAGAGGTCCGTTAAGGAAGCAAAGTGTCAATTCCTGTCTGATCTTATTTCCACTAGTAATCATTCATCTAGGGTATTATTTCATACAGTTGATTCTGTTTTTAATCCTCCAACCTCAGTTTCACTTGAGGCATTGGTCTCAGTGTGCAATAACTTCCTCTCACATTTCACTGAAAAGGTGGCTTCTGTGAGACACTCTTCTGTTATGCCTGATAGCTATAATTTAGCTGTTAGTCCTGCTTTGGCTGTCTTTGAGCAGTTTGAGCCAGTGTCCTGCTCTTTTTTAAAGAAATTAATTTTTCATATGAGGCCTACAAATTGTCCTCTTGACTGCCTTCCTTTTAAGTTGTTGAAGGAAGTGTTTGATACTGTTGGTCCTGTGCTTGTGACCTTTATCAACTCTTGTCTTAGCTCAGGGACTGTGCCCAGGATCTTTAAACACGCTATTGTGAGGCCCCTTCTTAAAAAGCCTCATTTAGATTCTTCAGTTTTATCTAATTTTAGACCAATTTCTCATTTATCCTATCTTTCAAAAATCTTAGAGAAAATTGTCTCTCAGCAACTACAGGTCTTCTTAGATTCAAATGATATTGTTGAAAAATTTCAATCAGGTTTTAGATCTAGGCACAGTACTGAGACTGCCTTGTTGAAGATTCACAATGATATTGCTGTCTGTTGATAATAGACACCCGGTTATTTTAGTTCTGCTGGATCTTACAGCAGCTTTTGATACAGTGGATCATGCCATTCTTCTGTCTCGACTGGAGCACTTCGTCGGTATTCGTGGTTCCGCCTTGAAGTGGTTCACTTCTTACTTGAAAGATAGAACGTTCTCTGTTATGATTAATAATGTATCTTATTCATATGCACCTCTTTTATGTGGAGTTCCTCAGGGTTCTATCCTTGGTCCTCTTTTATTTTCCATATATATGCTGCCTTTGGGGGAAGTCATATCAGCGCATAATGTATCTTTTCACTGTTATGCGGATGATTTACAACTTTATATGGCTCTTAAACCACATATGGCTAATCCGATCTCATCTTTTATTGCTTGTATAACTGCTGTTAAAAAATGGCTAAGTGATAACTTTTTGGTTTTAAATCATCAAAAAACTGAGTGTATTTTATTTGGTGATGCTGCTGCCATAGACACCAGTGTTCTGCCCTTTAAGTTAAACACTACAGTTAAAAATCTTGGAGTCTTGTTTGATCAGGAATTCAATTTTGACAAACAGATTAACTCTGTAGTCCAAACTAGTTTTTATTACTTGCGTCTACTGACTAAAGTAAAATCTTTTGTAGATCACACTGATTTAGAGAGGGCAATTCACGCTCTTATTAGTTCCAGACTTGACTATTGCAACAGCCTTTATATTGGTGTTCGTCAGTCTTCCCTGAGACGACTTCAACTCGTCCAAAATGCTGCTGCTCGTCTCTTAACTAACACCCCTAGACGTGATCATATTACGCCTACTTTGTTCAATCTCCATTGGCTTCCTGTTCATTATAGAATTCATTTTAAAATCTTATTGTTTATTTTTAAAGTGTTGAATGGATTGGCCCCACCGTACTTATCAGATCTTTAAAGTTTTGCTGTATACGAGAGATCTTTGAGGTCTTCTAAACGTCTTTTATTAGATGTCCCAAGAACCAGGTTAAAGTATTGGGGTGATCGGGCCTTTTCAGTGGCTGCACCCCGACTGTGGAACAGCCTTCCTTTAGATTTCCGACTTATTTCGGATCTGAAAATTTTTAAATCTAAACTTAAGACTTATTTGTTTAAACAGGCTTTTAATACCATGTAATGGAACGATCTTATTTTTGTCTTCTGTGATGTAATATTATTTATATTTAATGTAATTGATTTATTTTATTGTATATTTGTAAAGTGCTTTGGTCACCTTGTCAGTTGTGTTAAGCGCTATATAAATGAATAAATGAATGAATGAATGAGTAATGGAGGGAGATTTTTGTGAAGAGCGTATCGAGGCGTGTCGGTGACGTTCGAAACCTTGCAAGCCGGCCGTACCACGTGACTGATTCAGAAAGTGATTCGTGGGTTCGGCCTGCGATCCGAAATGTAAGGAGCAGTGAAACGCAATAGATCCACCTCACAGTTTGTGGTATTGGGGACTTTTGTGCATTGGTTTGCAGTCTGTCTGAGCTGTTTCTTTTTTGGTGATGGAACCAGCCAGAAAGAGGAGATTTTCCCTGTGCGGGAACATTTTGAGCCGATCTCTCCTAATAAGGTGTGTGCATAAATTTTTACCCCAGCTTCATCTGTGCCCTGTGAAAGGGTTTTTTCTAAAGCAGGCGAAGTCATCTCAAACAAAAGAAACCACCTGAAGCCCAGCACTGTGGCAAAGCTGTTATTTCTAAATAAAAATGAATCAATAAAATGTCCTTAATGAGCACAGTTACAAACCAAGTAACACAATCACGTTCACATCACAACTCTCTCCCCAGTTTATTTCCACTTTCGCTCTTGACCCCTCCATTGTATCGTAAAGACATCATCTTATTTAGCTCAGGATTTATTTATTGCCATCACAAAAAATCATTCATTTATTCTGGTGAAAGCCTGACGCAGCAAAGCCACTTTGTGATTATAATCACTCTGTTTTACATTGACTGTCCACTTGATGGTGCAATAGAGCAAATGAAGCACCATGAAGCTTCAACCCATGGATTCACTGATTGAATGGATAGCTTCAATGCTTCATGAAGTTTCATCTCACCATCACTACCTAAACTCCCTGGCTGGCCACAGAACAGGAGAAAAGAGGGAACAAATCAAAATGGCAGAGAACCCCTACAAGCTTCCACAAACACAGTTGCAACAACAAAAAAGAAACCACAGCAGAGCCAACAACACAAACAACAATCATAAACACTTTCAGTATGAACAGCCTTGGTCCAGCAACCGCACACATCTGAGCCTAGTGACTTAATGGCAAGGAGCACCGGCAGCTGGAGCCTTATATGCAGCCCCCCAATTAGGCTGGAAGCACCTGCAGGAGAGAGAGAGAGAAGGAGAGCTGTTCTCTTTCAAAAAGAGGCCAAAGGTCAGTGGCTGTAACAATTGTGAAGAATGTGTGGAGATTTTTAAAAAGCCAGCTGAAGCCAGAGAGACATAAAGAGGACCTTTCTAATCCTTCAGAGGGCAGCAGAGAACGGGCTCTGATCGTGGTGGAAGGGTTAGGCCTGCGCTCCTCTGATGGCTGAGTTACCGGAGTCTGACAGATCACAGCAACCTGTTAAAGTGCTGCTGAGTGGGATTTTACAGAAGTGTGTGTGTGTGTAGGGATGGGGGTGGGGGGTGCAGTGGACTGCATCCCCTAAAAGTGAAAACGCTGTTTCTGGCTTCACCTCCCGGGGGAGCTTTTTGTGTATTTTTGTCTTCAATGTGTTTTTTGAGTCTTTCAATAAACTCTGTGCAGTTTTGAGCCTCTGGTGGTTTTTGTGTGCTTGTTGACCACATTAGCAGTAGCTTGGGCATTTAGGTCCATGAATAAATTCAGCCTTCAACTTCAGATTTTGACACAGCTGCACATTTTTAACAGTTGGAGGCGGGACTGCTGATGACCTCACCACAGTCATCTCCCACCTGCGCATGTGTTCATGATCAGAGTCATCATCAGATTTTAGGATGTGTCTGTTCATTACTGTTACTACAACACTCATCACTGTATGTGATGCAAAGAGAGACAGCAAACTGGACGACGAGCAACGTCCGTCAGAAGACACTGCTTACTCTCACACACTGACCTTCAGTGAAAGAATCGAATGTGTCAGACCAGGATACAGCTTAAAATGGCAAACAGGCCTCTCTGCGAGCAGGAACAGCTCGATGGCCTGAAAGCAGAAGAAAAAGGAATGAGAGTGCAGCACGAGGTCTCCAGAGGCTGCTACAGAAAGTAACAGAGCATCCTCCACACCTCTGCAGGTCTGTGTGCACACTGTAGTGGAATAAATGGATTAGTTATCAATGGAATAAGCGATAGATAAGTTTACAGAACTTGATTCGGTCTCATTCTGGTTAGATATTGTATCACTGAATCTCTGAAATAATGTCTTTCTCCTAACCTCTGCCTCTCACCCCACACCTGATCCATTGACCCTGGGATAGATGGATGGAGTGGTTAACTGTTTATCAGGAGTAGGGGTGGCTGCCCAAATTTCCTCTGGTAAACCTGATCCTCATCTGCATTCTGTATCAGTTTCCACTCCTTGCTGGTGGAGTAATTCAGGTCTCATAGTTTGTTTGCTTGCTAACCTGTTAACCCAAGCTCTGTTCTTACCTGAGCATCACTTAGAGATTGTCTGAAAGCAGGGAAAGCAGCTTAGGTTGTCTGTGGGATTTGTCTCCTCCCCTGGGTCATTACCATCACTTGTTCTGTGAGTGAGTGTGCTCCTCTCCAAGCTCCAACCACTCAGCCTTTAGTCATCCACCTGCAGCTGTACTGTTGTAACTGAAGCTGCATGCTCTTCCATCATTGTTCTGTATGACACGTCTCTCTCTCCATCAGCTGGTCCCTTTAGTGCTTGAGACCGAATGAATTACTTAATCAGATCTGCACATACCTCCAGCTGATCCTCCAGCTGATCCCCCTGCTCCCATCTGACTCTTCCTGCTTGTCTGGCTTTTTGTCTTGTCATCACTGCCGCAACAACCATGGGACTGCGGGATGGTGGTTTAGCCAGCTCATTGTTGTAAACACAGCTGAAGAATCGAGACCACATGGGCCCGAAAAGAACACCGACAACTGAGGACTGAGGACATTAAAAGGTCGCTTTAGTTTCTAATGGAAGAAATTTCTGCTATAAGGCTACAGCAGAAAAGGATCCTGGAACTTGTAGAAGAAGTAAAGTTGCTATGCAGTAAGAATGCAGGAAAAGAGGACAGTGTACACCAGGATGAACGACGTAATCGTCACTGGGCTCCACATAAAACCCCGGTCGTATGCTCAGGCCATGACTGCTGATGAGAGAGTGGAGTCTGGTAAGTTGGATACTATCTCCACGGAGCAACAAGTGGCTGCTTACATGCAGTCAAAAGGCATAAACATGGACTGCGGTAACATCGAAGCATGCCACCCTCTGCCCAGGAAAAATGCCAGGGACCGACCAGCAGTCATCATAAGATTTGTGAACAGGAAGCACAAGAATTCACTCCTGAAACAGGGAAAAAACTAAAAGGATCAAAGGTCTTCATGAACAACCATCTAACCAAGAACAATGCTGATATAGCAATATAAAACTGCACAAATTATGTACAAAGCCAGATATAATATGTTGCCAGGAACTGTACAGAGGATGCTTGTTGACAGAGGGAGGGGATTATAACCTCATGGGAAAGTTGAACTTGAGGAACAACAATTAAAACTTTTTGTTTCCATTTTTGTGTTTCCGGCACGTGCACACGCTGCGGCTTCTCTCTCTCCTGACGGAATGGTGTTTTCGTGTTTTTTTGTCTTGCAAGTCATAACATTCTTGTATGTCTTCATCATGTTTATAGGTTTACATCATAAGTATAGTCATGAGCTCCTACTGGACATCGGAAAATCCACTTTTTTAGGAATATGCTGTGAACTCAAAGAAAAGCTACGCGACTGCGGCCTGCTCAGGAAGCCGGTATCAACACCGACCCCCACATCTTCATCTCGCCCACAGAGGAAGCGGCATAAGCAGCGCAATAGGAAGCAGAAGCGGGGCAAGCACTGAGGCATCCGAAGCAGGCTAGCGGCTAGCCCACACAAGCCAGCTGTCCCATCCATTGTTTTGGCTAATGTACGCTCTCTGGACAACAAACTGGATTATATACGCCTGCTACGTTCAACACAGAAGAATGTGAGAGACTGCCGTGTTACTGTGTTCACCAAAACATGGCTTAATGACAACGTTCCTGATTATTCAGCTTGAGCGGCTAACATGCAGACAGCAGACAGAGCCCTATTTGAAGGAGGTAAGACCTGCGGCGGTGGGCTCTGCGTTTATATCAATAATGCTTGGTGTCGTGATGCTGCTGTGGTCTACAAACACTGTTCATCAGTAGTGGAGTTTATGGTCATTAAAGGCCGACCATTCTATTTACCGAGGGAATTTACAGCTGTTACAGTTGTCGCTGTTTACTAAATGAGCTGTATCTACGCATCAGTGAGCAGCAGACAGCCCACCCTGATGCTTTTCTCATCTTGGCTGGAGATTTCAACCATGCAGACCCAAGGAGCATGTTTCCAAAGACATACAAACACATAGACTTTCCAACTAGAGGAAACAATACACTGGACCAAGTTTACACTACCATGAGAGCAGCTTACAAGGCCTTTCCCCTCCCCCACATTGGAGCCTCTGATCACATCAGTGTTCTACTAATGCCAGCATACAGACCACTGGTTAAAGTCACCAAACCAGTCTGCAAGCAGGTACTAGTGTGGCCGGATGGGTCTTCAGAAGCACTTCAGGACTGTTTCAACGCTACGGATTGGAATATGTTTAAAGAAGCTGCTACCAAATACAACACCACAGATATTCAGGAGTACTCAGATACCATCTGTTCATACATCACCAAGTGTATTGATGATGTAACTGACCTCAAGTCCATCACTGTTTGGGCAACTCAGAAGCCATGGCTGACAGGAAAGGTCTACAGACTCCTGAGAGCCAGGAACTCTGCCTTCGCAGCAGGAGATCAGGCGGGCCTGAGGATAGCCAGAAACAACCTATCCCGGGGCATTAGGAAGGCTAAGAAGCAGTATTCCAGGAAGATAGCTCATCGCTTCAGTCACAGCAAGGATGCACGGAGTCTGTGGCAGGGAATACAGACCATCACAGACTACAAGCCAGCTCCACAAACCTGTGACAGCACAACCTCTATGCTGAACGAGCTGAACAACTTTTTTGCTCAGTTCGAGGCATACAATAGCACACCTGCACAGAAATCCTCCACCACTCCCAGTGAACAGGTGCTGACACTGACTCCAGACAGCGTAAGGCGATCATTCAGCAAGATCAACGCCCGGAAAGCCACTGGTCCCGATAACATACCTGGCCAGGTGCTGAGGGACTGTGCAGGGGAACTTGCAGCTGTCTTCATGGATATCTTTAACATCTCGCTGAGTCAGGCCATCGTCCCCACCTGCTTCAAAACTGCTACCATCATCCCTGTCCCAAAGAAGGTATCACCCTCCTGCCTAAATGACTACCATCCGGTGGCACTCAAACCCATCCTGATGAAGTGCTTTGAACGGCTAGTCATGAAACATATCAAATCCATCCTCCCTGCCTCCCTGGACCCTTTCCAGTTTGCATATCGGCCTAATCGTTCGACCAATGATGCGATCTCCGCCGCCCTCTACATAGCCCTCACACATCATCACATCTTAAGTCAGAATGCTGTTCATTGACTTCAGCTCGGCATTCAACACCATCATCCCCCAACAGCTCATTCTTAAACTGGACAGTCTAGGGCTGAACACCTCACTGTGTAACTGGCTGTTAGACTTCCTGACCGGGAGGCCACAGGCAGTACGGGTCGGCAGTAATACATCCAACACCATCACACTGAATACAGGGCCCCCCCAAGGATGTGTGCTGAGCCCCCTTCTATTCACCCTGCTGACACATGACTGCACACCATCATACAGCTCCAACTACTTCTTCAAGTTTGCAGATGATACGACTGTGCTGGGCCTCATTAACAACAACGATGAGACAGAACACAGGAATGAGGTGAGCCGCCTGGCCCTGTGGTGTGGACTCAACAAAAAACTGCTATATTTTACAATGTAGGCTAGTATTGTATTTTTCTTTTTTATTTATTATGCTAATATTATTGATGGTTAGTTAAATGTTTACTGTTTATTGTTGCACCATGGGTCTGAGAGTAACGGAATTTCGATCCTGTGTATGTCTTATACATATTGCAGATTCGACAATAAAGCTGACTTTGACTTTTGATTTCTGGAGTCAAATTGTTGAACAGTTTTCCAGTGGACCTACAGCAACGTTCCAGCATTATTCATTTTAAAATATTCCTTTGAAACATGCTTTTGGAGGGGTATGAAAATGATTAAGGATAATTAAGTCTTTAATGAAATTTATTAGGATAATTGGTAAAGTTAATCACATGTAGGTATAGCTATAATTATACATTTTTTTGAATGTTGAATGAATGTTTTTCCTCTTGTTTATTTTTGTGGGCTTAGTGCATACAGGGTGAAGGGTGAAGGTGAACTTTGTATATTAATAGAGTGTTGAGCATGGGGTAGGGATTAATAAGTATGTACATCTTCCTACTCCATTTCAGGCATGAGGACTTTGTTTGATTTTGTCTGTGCATGTTTCTGTGTATGTGTGTATGTGTATGCATAGGCATGTCTGTGTGTATACATATATGCCAATATATGTATATGTGTTTGTTGTTTTAAATGTCTGAAATAACTTGAACTAGAGAAAGTTTAGTTAATAATAAACTTTAATAATAATTAAACTTTATTTTACTGTTAAGTGTTGTGCTTTGTAGCTTTGAAAAAGTAGGTTATTTAACAACTATTTCAGCAAACGCTATATTTTAAATTTTTACAGGTGGACTTCAAACAATGCCAGGCAGGAGCTGTGCTAGCTAGCTACCTCCGTGTGCTTGCAAGCTCCCTTTTTCTGTATAATCATTTACAGTAATTAAAGAAAAAAACATTTACCTTGCAATTTTCAAAATGTCATCACTAAAATTCTTTTGTGTTGAAGCTTGCCTTTAATGTGGACAAGTCTGGGCAAAACACCTTGGCGCCGTGTTCAAAGCTCAGTGATACCGTCAGAAAAAGGAGGGGTTTTAATTCTTTGGTCTGAATCAGTTTGAACCGTTTAGCGGTTTTTCCACCGCAAACACACTCGGTGCTCGGCTGAAAAATGGGTTCAGCTCGGGCCCCGCAAGCTAGCTGGTCTTGAACCAAGAACGTGTGACAAAAGCAGCATAAGGGCGTGACTCTACCGTCTCAATTTAAAGTTTTCTACCGTTATTTCACTGCATGGTGTGTATTACAGGAGAAAAGTGATGCGATTTTCATGGCTGTGAATTAGGTTGGGCTCTAAGGCTTCGTGTTGCGTGTCCAGACGAGGACCCGCCCACACTCATACATAAAATTCAATTATAACTATTTTCTTTCTTTGTGTATATTTGTGTAATTTTTGTGTTGAAACTTTATGTGGTGCCCTTCTTGGGCAGGTCTCTCTTGCAAAAGAGATCTTGGATCTCAATGGGACAAACCTGGTTAAATAAAGGTTATATAATAATAATAATAATAATAATAATAAACTTGTGATTATGTATTTATTTTGCATTCAAGAAATGTTTTTCTTTTAAAAAGTTTTTTGACAATCAGACACCACCCATGTTGGCATGACAGCATCACACAGTTGCAGCAGATTTGTTCGCTGCACATCCAGGATGAGAATCTGCTGTTCCATCACATTCCAACGGTGCTCCGTTGGTCTGAGATCTGCTGGCTGTGGAGTCCATCTGAGTGCAATGCCTTCATCCTCAGAGGTCAGGGGTCAGAGTCTGTTTCAGGTCAGCAGAGTGCAGAGAAATCTAAGGGACTTAGTCTTCAGTCTGATTTTTAAATGTTTTAGTCATGACTCAGAGACTCAGAGTTCTTCGCTCAAAACTTCAGAACTGATTACAGTAAAAATAATTTTCCTGTCAGTAAATCTTATTTAGAAGTATAGAGAGGAGGAAAATAAACAATAAGGCATTTGTTAGCTGAACATGAGTGCAGAAACACCACATCAGTATTTCTCTTTGGATAAAATGCTGATCATCAATAACAGAACACCTCTCAGTGGAACAGACGAGCTTTCTAATGAAACACAAACTTCCTGCAGCTGGAAGCAGAAACCAGTCATTCGAATGTTTTAGGGTGAAAGCAGCGACTGAGCGCCTGCGGCCTCCGCTCAGTGTCGGTCTGACTCTGCAGCTCTCTTCAGTTTCAGTGTCACTGCATGCCGCTTCTGCTTGGTGTGTCTCAGCTGAAGCGAAACATCGCTGAGCACTCATTTCTCCACAGAGGAGCGCTGAGCTTCTTTCTTTCTTTCTTTTCTGTCTAAATGTGACTGAAGCCATACGAAAACTTCTCTGTAAACTTAAACTGAAGTGTTAAAACCACTTCCTGTGACCTCACCCGCAGGTTTTACTTTGATTCATGTAAGCACACACACACACTGTGGTCAGGAAGAAGCTGAGAGAACTGTCCAGGACAGTTTCCTCAGAAGCACATTGTGAGCTCACCATTTCCACCCTGTGCATTTGTTCAAATGACTCAAAGGGAACAAAATCAAAATGTTTGTTTGTTTCCTGTTTGAAAAGCTAAAAAATGAATATGAACATTTCTTTATTTCCTGCATGAAAACCAGAACAGTTCAAACACGTCTGAACTACGTTTTTGATTCAAACTCTTTCATTCTGATCGATTACTCACGTCTGATTCTTTTTCAAAGTTTCTTCACAAAACAATCAATCAATCAAAACTTTTATTTATTTTGATCTTAAATTATTAAAATGTCTTTCATTAGGAGCTAAAAACCTGAAACACACCCACACACCCACAATGTGGTTTAACAGGAATGGAGTTGGGAAATTTCCAAATTTTTTAGAAATTTTTTGGGTTTTCAGAGTTTCATTTACTGCTTTCCAGGATGAAGCTTTTATTTAAACCACAGCATGACACCGATGCTCATCAGAACCACACCGACCACCAGAGGAAGAACCAGATCGGCACAGACCTGCTGGACCTCCGAGACCTGCAGCAGCACACGCTCGCCCACGGTGAGTTTCTGTCATCATAGATGAAAGCACTGAGGCGCAGACTGAGGCACAGCTGCTACAATTTGTTTTCATATGTCTTCATTCATGACCTTTATTCAACCAGGAGCACCTGAGATTTAGAACCAGGAGCACCTGAGCACCACTCTTTAAGGAATGTTCTGAATTCATAAAAAAAACCCTCATCGAGCTGTTTTACTGTTTATTGATCAGTCAGCTGAGATTTTACTGACTCTTTATTGATCAGTCAGCTATTTTTACTGCATCTTTTTTGATCAGTCAGCTATCATTACTCACTGTTTATTGATCAGTTAGCTGTCATTACTGTTTATTGATCAGTCAGCTGAGATTTTACTGACTCTTTATTGATCAGTCAGCTATTTTTACTGACTCTTTATTGATCAGTCAGCTATTTTTACTGCATCTTTTTTGATCAGTCAGCTGACTGTTTATTTATTCAGTCAGCTGAGATTTTACTGACTGTTTATTGATCAGTCAGCTGTTTTACTGACTGTTTATTGATCAGTCAGCTGTGTTATGACTGACTGTTTATTGATCAGTCAGCTATCATTACTGTTTATTGATCAGTCAGCTATCATTACTGTTTATTGATCAGTTAGCTGTCATTACTGTTTATTGATCAGTCAGCTATCATTACTGACTGTTTATTGATCAGTCAACTGTTTTTACTGTCTCTTTATTGATCAGTCATCTATCATTACTGTTTATTGATCAGTCAGCTATCATTACTGACTGTTTATTGATCAGTCAGCTGTGTTACGACTGACTGTTTATTGATCAGTCAGCTGTGTTATGACCGACTGTTTATTGATCAGTCAGCTATTTTTACTGCCTCTTTATTGATCAGTCAGCTGTTTTTACTGACTGTTTTTGATCAGTCAACTGTTTTTACTGCCTCTTTATTGATCAGTCAGCTATCATTACTGTTTATTGATCAGTCAGCTATCATTACTGTTTATTGATCAGTCAGCTGTGTTACGACCGACTGTTTATTGATCAGTCAGCTGTTTTTACTGACTGTTTTTGATCAGTCAACTGTTTTTACTGCCTCTTTATTGATCAGTCAGCTATCATTACTGTTTATTGATCAGTCAGCTGTGTTACGACCGACTGTTTATTGATCAGTCAGCTGTTTTTACTGCGTCTTTATTGATCAGTCAGCTGACTGTTTATTTATTCAGTCAGCTGAGATTTTACTGACTGTTTATTGATCAGTCAGCTGTTTTTACTAACTGTTTATTGATCAGTCAGCTGTTTTTACTGACTGTTTATTGATCGGTCAGTTGTTTTACTGACTGTTTATTGATCAGTCAGCTATCATTACTGACTGTTTATTGATCAGTCAGCTGTTTTTACTGACTGTTTATTGATCAGTCAGCTATCATTACTGTTTATTGATCAGTCAGCTATCATTACTGTTTATTGATCAGTCAGCTGTGTTACGACCGACTGTTTATTGATCAGTCAGCTGTTTTTACTGCGTCTTTATTGATCAGTCAGCTGACTGTTTATTTATTCAGTCAGCTGAGATTTTACTGACTGTTTATTGATCAGTCAGCTGTTTTTACTAACTGTTTATTGATCAGTCAGCTGTTTTTACTGACTGTTTATTGATCAGTCAGTTGTTTTACTGACTGTTTATTGATCAGTCAGCTATCATTACTGACTGTTTATTGATCAGTCAGCTGTTTTTACTGACTGTTTATTGATCAGTCAGCTGTGTTATGACTGACTGTTTATTGATCAGTCAGCTATCATTACTGTTTATTGATCAGTTAGCTGTCATTACTGACTGTTTATTGATCAGTCAGCTATCATTACTGTTTATTGATCAGTCAGCTATCATTACTGTTTATTGATCAGTCAGCTGTGTTACGACCGACTGTTTATTGATCAGTCAGCTGTTTTTACTCCCTCTTTATTGATCAGTCAGCTGTTTTTACTGACTGTTTATTGATCAGTCAGCTGTTTTTACTCCCTCTTTATTGATCAGTCAGCTGTTTTTACTGCCTCTTTATTGATCAGTCAGCTGTTGGATTTTTCACTTTAAAGGTTTCTAAAAGTTGTGATCACTTTATTTTCTGTGAAATCTTTACTTGTAATTTTACAAACATCTGCATATTGGATAAACACCACTTTTTTTTCAATATTTTTGATTGTTTAAATAAGTTTTTTTTAGCATCTTAGCTTTTACCCCCACACTGACTGTGATGTCTGTGCTGTTGAACAAAGCTAAAGTTTGGCTGTGGGTCACTCTGTGTCTGATGGAAAGTCAGCTATGATTAAAGGTAGGAGAGGTGGAAACGTCTGATTAGCTGTGACGAGCTAACGAAGGAGCTTTAAGTTTCATTTCAGGGTCGAAGCCACGGTAGCTTCAGATCAGTGACTCACTCACTTTCAGGACTTTTCTTCTTTATTAGAGTCAGAACATGAACTTTCCACTCATGATGTGAGATCATCATAAGTGGAATGAGCTACGAGACCCGAGCAAGCACCAGCTGACAGTTGGCGCTCGCTCGGGTCTCATATCTCTGACAAATAATTCCACCTCTGCTCCGATGCGCAGCGGGAAAACCTGCTGACTGGAAAGAGTGTCGCGTTTTTACGTCTAATGGCAGCTAAGCATGCAACACGTCACCTCGCCGCGCTACAAATACCCATCCGCCTGAAGAGCCCAGTATCAGTCCAGACGATCGCTCGCAGGTCAGAGCTCAGCTTTGGTGTGACTTTACTTACCTTTACCTCTGTGATGTTTCTGCTCATCTTTCTATTTAGATGAGCAGAAACATTCAGGGAACTTTTTTCTGCAAATCGTTCGGGATGTTTTACAAATTTTAGCTGAAACTTAAGACGTGACCAACGATATGTGAAAAACTGATGCTGTTTTTTTTTTTTAAAATAAATACCTGTTAATAAGTTTTACACCTGAACCTCAGCACTCCTCCAGTGACTCACCTGGCAGCAGAGTCCTGGTCCAGGTTGTGGTTTAGATCAGACTGTGGATTGATGAGTCACACAGGTAGATGGCCTCTCATTGGATGATTAGTGCTGACATCCAGCCAATCTTCTTCTCTCTGTTCCAGGTTGCCTACACTCACCTGAGATTGCCGGCTCACACAGCACTCACCTCAGACCAGACCAGAACCTGCTCAGCTCACATGGTGCCATCTGCCGTCCTCCTCCTCTTCCTCCTGCCGCTCTTTGGTCTCCAGATGATGCTGGTTGCCAAGCCGACAACACGGTGCCGCACTATGCCAAAACTGGTGGTTATGGATGCCCAGAAAATGCTCCAAGAACTGGTAGGAACCTGAAATTCTCATAGCTTAGCATCAGCTGCTGTTAGTCAGTCAGTTGTCTATAAAGATTTACTGCTTTCTGTCCTGTTTCAGAAACCATTTCCTGACAACTGCCGCCTGTACAAAGTGAAGATTTCCTTCTCAGACTCCATCCTCCCTGCTGCTGCAGCCAGTCATTCTCAGGTAAACGCACCTCAGCCTCTTAGCCAGTCCCAGAGCTTTGTTTTCTTTGTTTGCTTATAAACTGACTTCTGGTCCACTGCAGTGTCGCAGAGCAATGTGGGTCACCTACAAGTTCAGCAAAGAGTTGTTGCACATGAACTTCCAGCATGGATTTCCTGTGGGAAAGAACGGAGTCAACTGGGATGAAAAGAAACTTGACGACTTCCTCAACCGGCTGGACCGTCTGGAAGAGGAGGGCCGCTGTGTGAGTACCAGAGCCTGTCTCAGTAGAACCCATCTCATTCTAAACATCTCAGTAGAACCTGTCTGAGTCTCTGTACTCTGTCCTGGTTTCTGCAAAACTGCTCTGAGGCCTGATGGTCTCTGTAGAACTGGCCTCCTTTCACTGTGATGTCATCGTTTAATGGTTTTAAACACTGTCTCTGCAGCTGCCGTTGGACGTGGAGGCTTCAGGTCTTCTATCGTCATATTTCAGTAACGCCACCTCGGTCATTGAGGAGCAGGTACAAACTGATTTCTGTAGTGATCTTCATAAAACTTTATTTAAAACATGAATAATATATAAGATACTTTTAACATCAAAAGAATACTGTGTGTCACTGTGTGTGGACCAATCTGATCTGAGGGGGTGGGTCTTTTTGGGCGTCACAGGACAGCACAGTCTGTGGTTGGCTGACTCTGATGGAAGATCTGCACTGGTTCCTAACGTCCACCCTGCAGACACACAGCCGCTGCTTCAACCAGAGCCACGCCCACTGAGAATCCTTGGTCACGCCCACCAAGGACCACTAAATGTTCATTTACCTACATATTTATTTAATTTATTTATTTATTTATTTCAAAAGTATTGGGATTTCACACTTTATTTTCATAATCCTTGTTTTTAATAAAACCATTATTTCTGTGGTTTCATGTTTTCTTACTTTTGTACTGTTCAAATGTTCCTTTTCATCAGAATAAAGCATCAAGAAAACTCACTCTCAGCTTCTTCTTATTATTTTAATAATTAGTGATCTTTAAAAGAACTGAAAACAAAATGCTACCACATCAAATTGTTGCTGTGTGGCTGATGAGGGTGGCCCCAGAACACAGGACTCAGGAAGAACTGAACTTAAAGGTGTTCTATTAAGGGAATAACAGGGACAATAACCAAAGCTACACAGGGCTGGACAAGTGTCATAACTAAACATACACAAACTACTGGGCAAGGAGGCACACAGCGGGGATACAACAATGCAACACGGAACAGACACAGACTGAGGACTTAACACACATAAGGTAATCGGGGAACAGGCAACAGATGAGGGGCACAGCTGAATGTAATTAACAAACGAGATGAGGGGAAGCAAAATTAAACACCAAGCACAAGGAACAAGGGCCTATCAAAGCAAAGCAGGAAACACAAACATGGAACAGAGATGCAGACTAGTCACAACACTGGGAATAAAACTCAACACAAAAACACAGGAGGCCAGAGACATGACAAATGGACAAAACAGACAGAAGAACACAGACATAGGGGAGACAGGAGCAAAGAGAACCAGGAAATCAATATGTAAACAATAACTAACAACATGACAGGATCTAAGAAGGATCATCAAAACCAAACAAACTGGGACCATAATGGAGAACTCAGTGAAAACAGAACCTAAAAGAACTGAACACAAAACGCTGGGCACATGGCCCAAGACCATGACACAAATATAAGAAACTTTATTTTACAACAGTCACACTTTAAACTTTGGACACAGATTGTATGTAACATAAAATGCACACCACCCTCCAAAAACACCACAAGACACCTCACATATAAAAATGTGGGACAATAGTGTGTAAGGGCAGCTGAGGCCCACTAAAAAATGGAGATGGTGGCATCTTGCATTCTTACCCACAGCCCTACACTGACCCCTCGCTGTCAACACCCTTCCCTCCAGCATGAATGCATACCCAGCTCTCTGCTCCTTGTCACACTCATCATCATATGGCCAATGTTTGCTCTTAATTCAATTTCAGTTCAATTCAATTTTATTTATTGCACTGCTGTGCAATGATGTGCTTCAAGCTTCTAATGCTCAAAGCCTGTAAAATCAAGTTAAAACTGAGGGTTATCCTCCAGTTTTCAATTCAATTGTATTTATATAGCACTAATCACAACAAACATTCAGCCCAAGGTGCTTTATATTGTAGGTAAAGACCCTACAATAATACAGAGAAAACCCAAAAGTCAAAACGACCCCCTATGAGCAGCACTTGGTGACAGTGGGAAGGAAAAACTCCCTTTAACAGGAAGAAACCTCCAGCAGAACCAGGCTCAGGGAGGGGGGGTCATCTGCTGAGGGGGGCTGAGCTGAAGGACTTTGTTGCATGGTGTGAGTGGAACCATCTAGAGCTCAGCATGATGAAGATGGAGGAGCTCGTGGTGGACTTAAGGAGAGACAAGGCACCGGTGGGGAACTTGTGTCCATCAGGGAGGTCAGTGTGGACACTGTAGAGGACAACAAATATCAAATAACAGCAGTTTAAGCTGGGAATGGCGCAACTATGTGTGTGTGTGCGTGCACGATGGTGGTCCGAAAAGTAATGGCAGAGTCTGCCAAGAAAGTGGCAGGGTCCCATATGGAGCTCCTTTGACTACGACAGCACAGATAGGAGCGAGTGTTTTGTTGTGGATGATGAAAAATGTGAGGAACACTTCTCAGTCAGGAAAACCACCAACATCAACATCCAGCTGAGAAGAGCACACAAGGCAGCTACACCAACAGAAAGAGGGGAAAAAGTCCCTCCACATATAAAACATTGGCCCACGACGACAAGGTAATTAACGCACATAATCCAGCTACACAAGCATGAATGTGGACATAAATGCAGGGTTGTGTACATCGGCCCCACAAAGACCCTGAAGTCTAATTAGCAAGCATCAAACCAAGCTCTGTGAGCAGCTCCAACATCAGGATGCAGCTGGATTTGAGCTTCAGTTTGTTTTTGTCAGACACCTCATGTAGGTGTTGTTAATCTGCTGCACTGATGTTGAACTTTGTTGTAGAGTTTACTGTAATTTATTGTTAAGTTTATGGGATTTTGGAGTTCATGTTTTTCTTTATGTTTCTCCCTGTTGATGTTCATGTGTGTCCTTAATATTATACATATTTAGCACTTAGTGCTGCTGTCTTGTGACCAGCTGGTTGTTGAATTTATATAGTTTTTATTGCACAATAGTCAAACTTGCACCTTGAATCTTACACCTGACAAAGTATGAAAAACTAAAACTAACGAAAACTAAACATTAAACCAAAAATAAAACCGAATAAAAATGAGAAAAACTGATTTGAAAATGGACTAAAACTAAACTATAATGTAAAATCCAAAACTATTATAACCGTGGCAGTGACAACTTTGTTTCTACTCTTTGTGAACATCTGCAGCATCAGCACAAACATTCCTGATGAATGAACGAAGCGCTGCTGAGTCAGCATATTGGCTCCTTCTCAGAGACGTTGTTCGAGTGAGTGTTTACCGTCTGATCAGATAATCTTCCTGCTGACAGATTTGCCACCACCTCACACTGTGTGGCTTTATTATTATTATTATTACCTGAGGTAGAAGTGTTCACAATCAGACACGTACGCAGAAAACCTTCCACTCAGGGATCCTCAGATGACTTCAGGTCAGAGGCTTCCTAACATTTTGTGTCCAGAGGTCAGGCTAAAAAGTCAGAGCACACCTGCATGTAGGCTTCCCAGCCCAGCCTCGATGTCCTCCATCAGGTTTCTTTTGATTGTTCTGTCACACTTGTTTGTTCTAATTGTCTTTTCAGCTCGACTGGCTTCATGTTAGCATTTTAATCATATAATCTAACATTAATGCCTTTTTGAACAGACTTTACAAACTTTGACAAACAAGGCAAATTCAGTCAGAGAGTCAAACCTGACGTGCTGCTGAGGTTAAGGCAGAATAAGCATCCCAGCTGTCTCTGGGACCATTCAGACCTACAGCCAACTTAGAATCACCAACTAACCTAAGAAGCATGTCTTTGGACTGTGGGGTGAAGCTGGAGAACCCACCCAGACCAAGGCGGTTGCAAACCCAGAACCTTCTTAATGTTAGAAGACAGCAGTAACCACTGCACTGGTGTGCTGCACAGTGAATAACAAATACCAAGAATAAGTCACAAGTAAAGGCCCTTAGGTTCAAACCTTGGTTTTAAAAGGACCCACCTGAGGATCTGCAGCTCAGACTGGCTCTCATGGGCTCAGCATTTCTGCTGTGATACAGAAAAAAGGAACAGGAAGCAGATGGAGAGGATGTGCTGAGGTCTGATGAGAGCAGTAAAGAGGCATCAGGAAACTGACACCTCCACGCACGATGCAGCCACAGCGTTTCCTCTACTGAAGACTCTGCTTCATCCTTCACACGTTTTCATCTCCTCAATGTTAATTTCAGCCTTTCATGTGTTGTGATGTTAGAATTCCCACCATGCAGCAGAACAACAGCACAGGTTAATGGTGATCAAAGCATTCACTTTAAATATGTATGTTTGGCTTTTTTTTACTTTTTATCTTACATTTGACTGAAACTGGCAGACTGTAGAAGCAGATGCTATTAATTTAAACTATATCTTTAGTGGTGCTCTCCCTTGTTTCTTAGCCAGCTTTCATTTCTACTGCACATGATCATCAGAGCAGCTGCTGGAGTGTGTCTTCAGACTGACGCACCATCCAACCGGGGGAGTCCTGTCGTGTCACCTGACACCTAAGAGGTTTAAAACGAGCTTTCAGGGCATCATGTTGGTGACTGCATGACTCTCTGTCACCTCGTCAGGAAAAATAGTTTAATTATTAGAAATGAACAACAGTGTGAGGTCCTCTGTAAGCAGCTTACATATTTGAAGGGTATTGAAGTATTAAATAGCACTGAGGCAGAGGAACATAAAGAGATCTGCAAACAGTTTTTATGAACACGCGGAGACCTGCTGAAGGATGTTCATGTTCCTTATGAAAAGGTTACAGAGAATAGCTGATGAGTGCATGTTTTGTACATTAATGGATTACTCCACACAGCTAACACAGTAAGTTTTTCATAGCCAATATTATTTATCCTTTTTTACAATGGTCTGTTTTTATCCATGCCAAAACATGAATGTGCTATTGACGCACACGTGTGTAATTTGGGGTTCAGTAATTATAGTGAATTGAAGCTAATATGACTACTGATCGCTCTCAGTCAGGCTCGTACTTGTGATCCCACCAGATGCGCTGCAGCTTGTTTAAGAAGCAGCTCTGCTAAAAATAGCACCAGGTCTAATTTTCCTAGAAGTCGTGTCGGAGCAGGTGAGCAGGACTGGAAGTCTGACACAGGAACAGAGAATCCACTCACTGTTCAGGATTAAAATAGCCCGTGCAGACTAAACGCTCCTGATGACACAGCAAAACTGTCAGAGACGCAGCATCATTGTCTTCCCGGGATTCCCTCCACACACAGACTTTAAACACAGACTCAGCTCTGACTCAGCCTGAACTCCAACACTCTGAGTCACAGCAGTTTTTCATGCAGGAATACCACAGAGCTCAGTCAGGCCTTCAGCTACCCCTCGCCTCCCACAGTGACCCGGGCAGGACCCAGCAGTTGAAAACAGAGAAGAAACCTTGAAGGCGTTCGTTTTCTCTCTAAGGGGACAAATAAATCAGTGATGGGATCACAAAGAGTCAAGTCAAGTCAAGTCAAGTTTATTTATAAAGCACATTTAAAACAACGACGTTGACCAAAGTGCTGTACAAGATCTGTAACCCCAAGGACTATACTAAATAAAAATAAAAATATATAAATAAATAAATAAAATAATAAAATAAAAATAAATAAATAAAAACATTAAGAACAATAAATAACATAAGAAAATTAAAAATTAAAACGTTTAAAACAAGTACCATAAAAATACCATAAAACAATCATCTAAAAGGAGGTAGCACTGCAGCCAAATGCCAAGGAAAAGAAATGTGTTTTTAATAGAGATTTAAATGTGTGTATCGTCTGAGCTGTGCGGATATGGAGAGGTAGATCGTTCCATAGCTTTGGTGCTGCTGCTGCAAAAGCTCGATCACCTCTCTGTTTTAGTCTAGTTTTAGGCCTCTGTAAGAGCAGCTGGTTCGATGACCTCAGAGCTCTTACAGGGGTGTGACAGTGAAGCAGCTCAGACAGATACAAAGGTGCCAGTCCGTTTAAGGCTTTAAAAGTAAGCAATAAAATCTTAAAATCGATTCTAAAACGGACAGGGAGCCAGTGAAGGGATGACAGGACCGGGGTAATGTGTTCATGCTTTTTTAAACCGGTTAAAAGACGAGCTGCCGCATTCTGGACTACCTGCAGGCGGCGCACAGATGATTGATCTATGCCAAAGTACAGAGAATTACAGTAGTCCAGGCGGGAAGTAATAAAAGCATGAATAACTTTTTCCAGGTCCTGCTGCGGGAGATAAGGTTTTACCTTGGCAATGACTCTGAGTTGGTAAAAACTGATTTTGGTAACAGCACTTACTTGCTTCTCCATTTTAAAACTACTATCTAAAATGACACCCAGATTTTTCACAGCATCACGACAGTGAGGAGCCAAATGACTCGGAGTGCCAGAGGAGTAGCTTGAGGGGTCAAATTTACCAAAGCATATGACCTCGGTTTTGCTTTCATTAAGATTTAGGAAATTGTTTCTCATCCAGGACTTGATGTCACTTAGACAGTTCAGCAGGGGTTCCCATGGATCTCTGCTGTTCAGTTTGATGGGCATATATACCTGGATGTCGTCAGCAAAACAGTGGAAACAAATATTATGTTTCCTAAAAATCGACCCTAGAGGCAACATATACAATGAGAAAAGAATTGGGCCCAGAATGGACCCCTGAGGCACTCCACAAGAAAGCTTTGCTGTGGTAGAAAAACAGTTTCCTAGATGGACAGAGAAACTTCTATCAGTAAGATAAGATCTGAACCAAGTCAGAACCGTGCCTTTAATGCCAATTTCATGTTCTAGGCGGGATAGAAGGATCTCGTGGTCCACAGTGTCAAAGGCAGCTGACAGGTCTAGAAGTACTAAAACTGCAGGACTACCAGAGTCCACAGTTAAAAGCAGATCATTAAAAACTCTTAAAAGAGCCGTCTCTGTGCTGTGACGCATTCTAAAACCTGACTGAAACTTTTCCCACATTCCATGTTCACTTAAAAATGCTTGAAGTTGCTTAAAAACAACTTTTTCAAGAACCTTGGATAAAATGGTAATTTAGAAATTGGTCTGTAATTTGAAAGAACATCAGGGTCAAGGTTCTTCTTCTTGATTAGAGGCTGTACAACTGCATGTTTAAAGGCAGCTGGAACACAACCAGATGCAAGCGCACTGTTAATCAGAGCGAGGATAGTTGGTCCCACTGAATCAAAAGCCTCTTTAAAAAGGCGAGACGGAACACAGTCTGTGGGAGAGTTTACAGGTCTCATATTTTGAATCACCTCCTTTAGTGTGGAGAGTGTGACAGGCTCAAACTGCTCAAAGACAGCTCTGCTGGGAGGAGGTGCAGATGAGTCTGTTTCAGCCTGAGGTGATGAAGGCCTGAGGGCAGAAATTTTTTCCACAAAAAATTTCTTAAAGTTTTCGCACAGTGCAGGACAGACCTTCGCTTGGTTCACATTACAGCGAGGATCAGCGAGTGAATTAAAAACACTAAAAAGAAAATGAGGCCTGTGACTGTTACTTGAAACAATGTTAGAGAAATAAGCAGACTTTGCATATTTTACTGCTTTCTGGTATTTCAATAAACAGTTACGCAGGATCTCTAAGGAGACATGGAGCTTATCCTTTTTCCACCTTCTCTCAGCGCGTCTGCACTCACGTCTGAGAGCGCGGGTTGTCTCATCCAGCCAGGGCTGGGAGGAAGGTTTGGTGCGTTTGGTTGTAAAAGGGGCAATACAGTCCAGTACAGCAGTACAAGTAGATATAAAAGAGTTAGTGAAGTCCTCGGTATTCAGGCTCAAGCAAAAATCCAAATTGCTTAAGTCAGAGTTTTTAAAAGCAGTTGCAAAATCAGCAGCGCATGAAGAGTTAACCAAGCGCACACGACGTGTAGAGGATACTCTATTTATCCCAGAGCTGGGGAGCGCTGCTGTAAATAAAACAGGAAAATGGTCCGATATACCACAGTCACGTATCTCTGTGATGCAGACTCTAAGTCCATAAGACAACACCAGATCCAGTGTGTGACCTTTTTCATGAGTGGGACCACACACGAGTTGTGTTAAGTTAAAAGAGTCAATAAGCGAGGCAAATTCTTTAACCAGTGGACCACTCTCACAACACACATGAATATTAAAGTCGCCAACAATTAAGATACGGTCATATTTTAGTATGAGACCCGTCAGCAAGTCAGCAAAGTCACCGATGAAGTCCTTCGTGCACTTCGGTGGTCAGTAAATCACCGCGCAGAGCACCGAGGGGGAAGAGTTTATCTCCAACAGCTGCAGTTCAAAGCTGGCGTACAGGTCTGCCGAGACCTGACGACAGCGAAAACTGCATTTAAATATTGAAGCAAGTCCTCCACCTTTTCCAGAGATCCGCGGGGAGCTGAAGAAAGAACAGCCGGGAGGTAAAAGTTCGGAAAAAGGTGCAGACTCACCAGCATGAAGCCACGTCTCAGTCACAAACATAAAATCCAACTGCTGTGCGATGAAAAAGTCATTGAGAAGGAAAGTTTTGTTGGCTAACGATCTAGCATTTAGTAGGGCCATTCGGATGTCCAGATCCTTGTTAGCTGAGGCCGGGGCCCGCTTCAACAGGCGAAGGTTAGCATGGTTTACGCCGCCTCCACGATCCCGCATCCTGCGCCAGGACGAGGGACGCCGAGTCTCCAGGATGACAGGTGGGACAATCGGCCTGATCCAGCGACGCCCGAAATCCACAGGCAGCCCAACAGCCTTGAGGCGGCAAAGACCACCATCCAGGGGGTAATGAACAGACAAACCTAGGAGTCTCAGGTAAGTTTTGACCTGCACCGCGATACCTCCCCGCTTTCCGCGTCTCCTCTGGCGTTTGTTGGGGACCGGAGCACTGGGCAGCCGGCGCAAATTCTCAGGTACATCCGATAGGTGTGGAGGAAAAATCGTTGAGTTTTTCTTTACATTATATGCTGGTACCAAAACAAACTGGAGGTTTAGAAGTGTCTGCCGATCGTAGGTGATCAAAGCGGAGACATCTGGGCAGATGACTACCAGGAACAGAGCGACAGCAAACAATACACAGAACAGCTGACGGCAGCCCGTACACAGTGGCGCCATCTTGGTTCAGCAAGGATTACTGTGTTCTTGTGTTTCAAGCATCAAAGTGTTATCTCTTTGATGCTTGAAATTTGACAGAAAAGAAAGGTAATCAGATTACAACCAGACTGTCAGCAGCTGCTTTTAAAAGTATTTTTAGCCTCATCTTCACTCAGATATTCACATCATCTCCAGGATCCAGCTGTGACAGACTTTTCCATCAGTGTGGTGTCACAGCTGGTGCAGGCAAGGCAGGGAGGACCTCAGGATGCAGGGCGAGAGCTGAATAAATACTTAGTTTTATTGAAAATAAACTTTAACACAAAAAGAGGCTGGTAGGGGCCAGCTACAAAAAGAAACTCAAAACATGAAACTTGAAGACTCGAAAACGAAACACACAGCACTCATCAACATTGACGTAGAAATGACAAGGACCCAAACAAAGAACAGAGGAAAACTAAAAGCTTAAATACACACGAGGAAATCAGGGAGAGTGGAAACAACAGGGAACAACAGGTGAAACAAATGAACCTAATAACACAGGGGAAGTAAACAGAACACAACACACAAGGAGCACAAGACTACAAAATAAAACAGGAAGTGATTAATATAACACACACAGACGTAACACAGAAGACGTGACAAGGGGAGCAGACATTACACAAAGACACAACAAACTGAGATAACTAAACTACAAGTACACAACCCAAAATTACAACAAAACAGAACTGGGCCACCAGCCCAGGACCATGATATGTGACTGATCATCAATTATCGAACAGTGCGTTATACAAATCAGCGAGATGTAAATATTGATTCTACAATAATCTGTGAAGATTTTCATTCATCCAGGTCATGGCAGTTTCAAGAGCTTGAAAAAGGTGACTGGACTTCTTTAATTTTTTTATTTTTTTTGAAGACCTCTCATCCAAGAGACTTCTTCACTTCTAAAACCAAAAGGTGGAATCCCAGCTATCTAAACCCCAACAGGGATGTCCCCCCGGAGGCAGTCAGTGACCAGCTATTAATCATGTGAATAATCACGTGCACCAACACCATCAGGGGTTTTTGAGTTAGACTGCTGTGAGACCTTGCCCCACCCTAAAAAAGATGTGAAGGAGGTCAGGGTCGGACTGTAAGCGGAGGAAAGTTGGTGACGTAATCCACCTCCTCTGTTCAATGATGGTTGTTCACAGTGATGCTTCTTTTACTCCTCTCTCCAACCATCTGTCTTCCCTGTCCAAAATGTGAACATTGGCATCCTCAAAGAGTGACCTTTGACCTTTAGATGCAGATGTACAGCTGAGTCTTGTTGAGGTGGCTCTTCTATGTTGTGCCATTCATTTGTGAAGCGACTGTTTGATTTCTCTAATGTGGAGATCTGAGCACTCTTCACTGCACGGGACAGCAGACACTACATTGTTGATGTTGTATCTATTATGTCAGCACACGGAGGATGTCGCCAACAAAATTTCATTGTACTGTGCAATGACAATAAAGATATCTTATCTTGTGTTTGGGGGTTTGTCCTTGGGATGGACCAGTTTTTGCCTTAGAGTGTGACTTGGTTTGAGGTATACTGGGATATCATGTTTGAGTTTCTTTGACAAGCCTGCTACATAAGGGATGATGATGTTGTTCTGCTTGTCATTCTTCTCCTTAGTTTGAGTTTGACCTTCTTTCCTGTGCATTGTGGCTGATTTGATGAAAGCCCAGTTGGGATGAGCACATGGTCTATTTTGTAAGGAGCTGTATCGCTGTAGTTGTTTTCTATCTTCAGTTCTGAAGAAGCCTCTTGGCTGAACAGTCTTCAAAAACTTAAAGTCCATTTGCCTTTTTTAAGCTTTTGAGCCTCACGGTGGTTTCACCAAAAACTCTGGTGTTAATGATCCACACCTTTTTTTCACACCTTGGCTTATGTGCATCATCACGTAAGCCAAGGTGTGAAAAAAAGGCGTGCATCATCACGTAAGCCAAGGTGTGATGATGCACATGAACAATAGTGAGTCAACGACCACCTTCAACAGGGACAACCACCTTCAGGGTTTAAATACCTGGGACTCTCCATCATTTGGCTTTAGAACTGACGAAGCCTGTTGGATAAGTGGTGAAATTTTTTAAAGAAGTCCAGTCAGCTTGTTTCAAACTCTTGAATTCTACAGTAACGTTCAGTAAATATTTCAGAGGAACTGACAGACAGTCTGACAGCTTCATTACTGTCCACAGTCTCACAGTTACAGTGATGGAGTGTCAAGAAGGGTTCTGGCTCTGCAGGCAATGACCAAATGAAGATGAAGCGGGTGACAATGGCTGAGATGCAGATGTCTCAGACAGTGGATGAGTTGTAGAAAGTGAGGCAGGTGTGGAGGCCAAAGCTGCAGGTGATGCAGGGGCAGAGAGTGCGCAGGGCTCACCCTCACCCGTGGAAAAAGAATGAGTGCTGGGTGCCTCACGGGAGCATTGCTCACAGTCTCAACAGTTGGCTGACCAGAAAATACAGTCTCTCCTGCAGGTTGCACAGGGTCGAGGATGGAGAGAGCTAATTTCTGGGCTCTAATCTTCTCCATTGCAGAAGTCAAGCAAGTGCACATGTGAAACGTTAATGGTAACTGGAGAAGCCAAGGATTTGTCTCAATGACAGCATCCATTGCTGTGAAACCAACAGAGAAAGTCTTTGTGTCCATGGTCACGCTGAAGCGAGTAACAATCTTGTATAACAGGGCCAGCTCTATCAATTTTATGTCACATGGGTCCATACTGGTTGCGTCGTACTGTCATGATTACCCTGTGTGGCACGGAGGGTTGGACCCAAATGCAGGATGTGGGAAACTGAGCTGAACTGAAACAGCTTTAAAGCTGGAGGCTAATCTAAAAAGTCCAAAACACAAAACACAAAAACACTAAATCCCAGAGTTATGGTGGCGCTGGATACGTTCTGTTATTATCTGTTATTTGGCTTCCTGACAGCCGTGAACAGCTGGAATCTCATTTTTTTCTCCTGGAAGTTATGTAAACAGATGCTCGACTCCCCCCACACCATCCATCTCCTTCTGACCTGTGTGAACTGATATCCCTAGACCAAGGCTGCTGATGAACACTCCATCTCTTATCAGGAACTGTTAGCTGAGGGGGGAGCTGGGTCAGCTCCACAGTAACCCAAACCCACTTGCCTCCGCTGGCTCCCACCCCTCCCCACCCTAGCACTCCCATGCAGTATATGTGCTTACACTATGCTATGAAAAGTTTTTTTAACCTCATATATTGCCCTGGTATGGGGCAAAATATGAGATACTTTTTTTATGCTCACTTACCCCATTGTGTTCCCTATGTTTCCATGTTCTTTTGAAATGGCAGCACCTCCGATGGCAGCAAGGCTGCAGACATTTATCTCCCCTGTTTGTTTGATTAGTTTGTCTTTTCTTGGATGGGTGTTCTGGAACATAATTTTGTTGTATGTTTGACATATAATGACAATAAATTCTTCTGACTTCATCAGCGGTAACTCCAGACAACTCTAGGCCAAGGAGATGAAAGAGAAAACAAACAACTGATGGGGTTCTGGTGCCGGTGCCAGTATTTGAACCGTTCAGGGGTTTTACGGCCGTACTTGGTGCTTGGCCAAAAAAACTGGTTCAACTCCGGCCCCGCAAGCTAGCTGGGCTCAAAGCAAGGACTTGACGAAAACAGCAGTAGGGCGTGACTCTGCCGTCTCAACATCAAGTTTTCTACCATATTACATGTGTATTACATGAGAAAAGAGAAGCGATTTTCACGGCTGTGAATTAGGTTGGGCTCTAAGGCTGAACTTGCTGCTTTGTATCAGTTCATATCACAGATAAAAGGACACAAAGTGCGTACTTGTCGTCTTGCTCTAATCTCTGTCTGTGTTTCCCTCTGTGCTGCACACAGATGCTGCAGTAGTTTGGTTTGGACCCTAAAACGTATTTGCAGCACAGAAAGGGGAGCGTGTTCTCCCACGTTTGTGCGCTTCAGCTTCCGTGTCCAGACGAGGACCCGCCCACACTCAGACGTAAAGGAGCAGTTCACAGAAACGTGATGGAAATGCGGGCCCGTTCTTAAGCGTTTCACCGGTTCATTGAAACCGACACCGGCACTGGCACGAGCACCGGCACCTTGGCGGTGGAAACGTAGCAACGGAGACCTTAACCCTATAACAGCAGTGATTGCTGCTGAAGCACCCGTTAACTGGCCTTACTTGCTGTGAAAAGCTGGTCAACACGGACGTATCACCACTGAGGTGACTGATCAAGGGAAATTTGAATTACCGTAATTATGCAACCGTTTGTCCTATCTGAAAAATTCAAATGGTTTCATAAAGCTTAGAAATTGTGCTTCACAGCTAATATAGGGTTATTGTAGTAATTGCTGATTGAAGTCACCGAACAGCGGCAATTTTGAAGTACATTCTGTCGCAGGTGACAGGTTCCGTATTAAAAGGTTAATTATACACACACACCAGATAATCAGGAAGAGAGAGATAGCAGAGGAAATGAGGCACAGGTGCACAGAATGACAAAAACGAGACAAGGGACGCAAAGGAGGACACAAGACCAGCAAAATTAGACAGGAAGGGAGAAGACAGGGAAACAAACACAAACTTTGACATCAAATGGGGAGGCACACACACTGAGGAAAACATACACAACACAAAAGGAGGAACACTAAGGGAAACCACAGGGGGAACTAAACTCTAAAGTTATTAGGAACTTAAGGATACATGATTAAACGGAAACCTAAACACAACACACAGGGAAACAACATTAAGTGAAACTAAACACAAGACACAGGAACACAGAGATGCAGGGAAGACAAGAACAAAGGGAAACCAGAATGAAATACAATAACAATGACTAAAATCAGAATTCAAAAACTAACAAACTAAGGATATGACTGTAAGCAAACAAACAAAAACAGAACCTCACAAAGAAAACCTGAAGTTCTCATCTCAGGTTTAACAAACTCAGAGCTGGAGCTGAACCTGCTTCCTGGCACAGGAGCCTGTTCAGTGCTCTTTGCATCACCGTGGGTGTTGCGTGTCTCACACAGAGAGGAAACAAACGAGTGCTGTGAAACCACTTACCACTTCTTTGAGCTGCAGGTGTGGCTTCAACATGGTATGGCATTCATACTCAGCTCCAGCCATGATGTCACTTTGGATTTATCATCATTTGCCAGAAAAACAATGCTAAACATAAGCTACCTGCTACTGTGTGTGTGTGTGTGTGTGTGTGTGTGTCAGTCAGTCAGTCAGTCAGAATACTTTATTGATCCCAAAGGGAAATTACTACTGTTACAGCTGCAACCGTTTCATTTAAACGAGTAAACCTAAAACACAATAACATACACTAAAGGCATAAAAGTATAAAGACTAAAGAGATATTTTGACTATATACACATCTAAATCTATACACATATGAAAATTGTGAGTGCAAAAATTTTTAAATAGGTGTCATTATATATATATGCACAGTCCTTTTTTGTACAATGTATAAGTGTATGTACAATGTACAATGTATATAGTGTATGTACAATGTATATGGAAATTTAAACAATTTTATGTACAATTGAATACTGATAAATGAATGACACTGATGAACCACAGTGTCACCTATTAAGGGAGGAGTTATAGAGTCTGATGGCCACAGGTAGAAATGACCTCCTGTGGCGCTCTGTGGTGCATTTTGGTGGGATGAGTCTTGCACTGAATGTGCTCCTGTGTCCCATCACTGTGTTGTAGAGTGGGTGGGAGCCATTGTTCATAATGGCCTGCAGCTTAGACAGCATCCTCCTCTCCGACACTGCCATAAGCGAATCCAGCTCCACTCCCACCACATCACCGGCCTTGTGGATCAGTTTATTGAGTCTGTTGGCGTCTGCCGCCCTCAGTCTGCTGCCCCAGCATGCAACAGCATAGAGGATGGCACTCGCCACCACAGACTCATAGAAGATCCTGAGCATAGTCCGGCAGATGTTGAAGGACCTCAGGCGTCTCAGAAAATAGAGACGACTTTGGCCCTTCCTGTATAGGGCATCAGTGTTCTTAGCCCAGTCCAGTTTGTTGTCAATGTGTACTCCCAGATATTTGTAGTCCTCAACGGTGTCCACACTGACCCCTCCGATGGACATAGGGGCCACCGGTGCCTTGTCTTTCCTCAAGTCCACCACCAGTTCCTTTGTCTTTGTCACGTTGAGCTCTAGATGGTTCCGCTTGCACCATGTGACAAAGTCCTTCACTGTCCTCCTGTACTCATCCTCATCACCCCTGCTGATACATCCAACTATTGCAGAGTCATCAGAAAACTTTTGAAGATGGCAGGTCTCTGAGCAGTAGCTGAAGTCTGTGGTGTAGAGGGTGAAGAGGAAGGGAGAGAGGACAGTCCCTTGTGGGGCTCCAGTGTTGCTAACTACTCTGTCAGACACACAGTGCTGCAGCCGTACATACTGTGGTCTGCCAGTCAGGTAGTCAACAATCCAGGACACAAGGGGGACATCTACCTGCATCGCTGTCAACTTATCACCCAGAAGAGCAGGCTGAATGGTGTTGAATGCACTTGAGAAGTCAAAGAACATGACCCTCACAGTGCTGGCTGGCTTATCCAGGTGAGCGTAGACTCGGTTTAGCAGGTAGATAATGGCATCCTCAACTCCCAGGCGGGGCTGGTAGGCAAACTGGAGGGGGTCCAGAAATGACTGGACCATGGGCCGGAGCTGATCCAGGACGAGCCTCTCCATGGTCTTCATTATGTGGGAAGTCAGTGCCACTGGCCTGTAATCCTTGACGTCACTGGGTCGCGTCATCTTCGGGACCGGAACGATGCAAGATGTCTTCCACATCACAGGGACCCTCTGAAGATCCAGGCTCATATTGAAGACATGGTGCAGTACTCCACAAAGCTGGGTGGCACAGGCTTTAAGCACCCTGGGGGAGACCCCGTCAGGGCCTGCAGCCTTGTTTTTGTGGAGTCTCTTAAGTTGTCTTCTCACCTGGTCAGCAGTGAGACTAACTGTAGAGGTGGCGGGTGGGGGAGGGGTGGAGACGTCAAGAGGGCCATCACAGAAAGGAAGCAGGCTATTGTGAAGTGTGGGGGTGGGTGGGGGTGGAGTGGACTTCTGGAGACCGGCAGCAGAGCTGTCTGGACGAGGGATGACAGAGCCTGCAGTGTCAAACCTGTTAAAGAACAGATTTAGCTCATTGGCCCTGTCCACACTGCCCTCCATTCCCCTGTTGTTGCTGGTCCTGAAGCCAGTGATGGTTCTTATTCCACTCCATACCTCCCTCATGTTGTTCTGCTGGAGTTTCAGCTCCAGCTTCCTCCTATAATTGTTTTTAGCCTCCCTAATTGTTGTTTTGAGTTCCCTCTGGATCGTTCTCACCTCCTCCCTGTTGCCAGCCCTGAAGGCCTTCTTCTTATTGTTGAGAAGTGCTTTAGGTGCCGTTTACACGAGACCGTTTTCATTTTGAAACGGTGTCGTTTTGATGCGTTTCGCCCTTCTGTTTACACAACAGAGTGAAAACGATGTGTTTCAGAAATGGGGTCCAGAGTGGAGCGTTTCAGAAACGCACCGGCTTGCGTTTTCGTGTAAACACTTGAAACCGGGGTGATTTGAAAACGCTCGACTCGCACATGCGCACTATGGTTGCGACGGCCAGTTTTTCGCGCACGCGCAAACTGATAAACAGTACTCACGGATTCACGAGTGCTTCTTATGCTTTTCCTGTGTTTTTACCGTTTTGTAATTCAGCGTTGTGTGCAGCAGCGATCCAACCTCATCATCGGTCCACACAAAACCTCTCACATTGGCCGTTTTGTAAGTAATGAACAATTTGCCGCACTACCTACTGTGTCACTCCACGCATGCGCGTCTTGCGTAAACAAACTTTGCAAAGAGAAAACCAACGCCAACTTGTGGCCTGGCATGGGAACTACATCGTTTTCATCGTTTCACATGTCCTCGTGTAAACGCGGATCGTTTCTGAAACGCCATCGTGTAAACGAAAGGCTGAAACGCATCAAAACGACACCGTTTCCAGTGAAAACGGCTTCGTGTAAACGGCACCTTAATGTCCTTTGTTACCCACGGCTTGTTGTTTGGGTAGCATTTTACAATCCTGGTAGGAACAATGGTGTCCACACAGAAGTTAATGTAGTCTGTGATGCATTCTGTGAGCCTGTCGATGTCCTGTCCATGAGGCTCACAGAGTGCCGGCCAGTCTGTCACCTCAAAGCAGTCCTGCAGTGCTTCATAAGTGTTGTCAGACCATCCCTTAATTGACCGTGTGGTCACAGGCTGACTTTTCACCAGTGGCACATAGCGGGAGCTGAGCTTCACCAAGTTGTGGTCTGACCTCCCTAGAGGGGGGAGGGGGGAGCAGCTGTATGCATCCTTAACATTAGCATACAGCAGGTCCAGTGTTCTCTCCTCTCTGGTGGGACAGTTCACATACTGGGTGAAGTTTGAGAGTGTCTTTTCCATGGTGACATGATTGAAGTCACCTGACACTGCAATAAGGGCAGTGGGGTGTTGAGTTTGTAAACACGCTAATGTTGAGTGAATGACGTCACACGCCGACGTCGGGTTGGCAGAGGGGGGGACGTAAACAGCCACAATAATAACATGGGAGAACTCCCTTGGTAAATAATATGGCCTCAGTCCCACAGCCAACAGCTCAATATCCGGGCAACCCACACGTTCCTTGATGGTAATGTGGCCAGGGTTACACCAGCGGTTATTAACTAGAACAGCTAGCCCTCCTCCTCTGCGCTTACCGCTCTCAGTGTAGCTCCGGTCAGCTCGAATAGTTTGAAAACCATCAATGGAAACGTTGTCATCTGGAATATCCTGGTGTAGCCATGTCTCTGAAAAGCACATTAGGCTGCATTCCCGATACTCTCTCTGACTCCTGACTAACGCTGTAAGCTCGTCCATCTTGTTAGCCAGCGATCTTACGTTGCCCATGATGAGAGAGGGGAGACGCGGCTTATATCCCGTCTTCTCCATAAGTCTCCGACGCTTGGCCCTTGCTTTTCCTGTGCGCTGTTTTGCTCCTCCTCTGCATCCTCGGTGTGTCCGTCTCCAAAGTTCTTCAGGAGTGTTAGTTGTTCTGGTTGTTATGCCGGCCGGCCTTAGCGCGATCAGCTGATCCCGGTTGTAAACAAAGCGGACATGTTGCTGAGCAACGGCGGACCAGGAAAGTGAAAGAAGCACTTTCATGACGAAAAGACAGACCAAAACCCTCTCTGCTCTCATGTTTCGAGAGGGCATGGGTTCACTAAGTTACCCTATCTATATAAATAAATATTACGATGTTAAAGAAAAGAAAAGAACAAAAATCGATAAACACAAACGGAGCGCTGTAACGGGCAGCATGCACATTTCCGCGCATGCGCACCTGTGTGTGTGTGTGTATCCGTGTGTGTGAGTGTGAACGTACAGAACAGATCACAAAATGCATTATCACTGTTTGCAAAAATTAAAAGGTCAAAAAACTTGTGGACTTTAAAAAAGTTTGTTTATGTTTATTATGAGACAAACACACAAACAGGGCAGCACGGTGGCGCAGTGGTTAGCACTGTTGCCTCACAGTTAGAATACCATCTGGAAGGCCTGGGTTCGATTCCACCTTGGCCCAGGCCTCTCCCTCTCTCTGTGTGGAGTTTGCATGTTCTCCCTGTGCTTGCGTGGGTTTCCTCCGGGTACTCCGGTTTCCTCCCACATTCCAAAGACATGCACTTACTGGGGTTAGGTTAATTGGCTATTCTAAATTGCACATAGGTGTGAATGTGTGTGTGAAAGGTTGTTCGTCTCTCTGTGTTGGCCCTGTGACAGGCTGGCGACCTGTTCAGGGTGTACCCTGCCTCTCGCCCTATGACAGCTGGGATAGGCTCCAGCCCCCCCGCGACCCTGAACAGGATAAGCGGAAGCGAATGGATGGATGGATGGATGGAACACACAAACACAAACAATCACACTAAAACTGAATCACAGCACCACAAATTCAGACACTGTTCAGCAACCAGCAGGAGGTGCTGCAGCTGATCACCAGAGCAGGTGATCTGAGTCAAACCTGAAGAGCTGTTAGTTTTAGCTAAACTGCTTGAGGTAATCCAGACTAATCTGATTGCTTCAGTGGTGTAGCGGCAGGGGGCCTGTGGAACAAGTAATTCTGGCAAGACTAAAATCAGCACCAACGTGGGGGGAAAATAAATATTTGTCTGAAGCCAGTTTGTAAATGAGTTCTGAAAAGTTTCGTAACTGTGGTAAGGCTTTTATTTTAAAGGTGCTTTTATTTTGGTAGTGATTTTTTTGCAGGAAGTTGAGGATTTAGATGTTTTTTGTTTGTTTATAATGTGAATAAATAATACAGTACTCACTTTTAGCTTTAGTAATGGAAGATCTGTGCCGTAGATGAATCTGGAGTGGGATATGTGGACCCGCCCAGTGGTTGAGCGTCATCGTCCTACTCTAGATATAAACTGTAGATATAAACTCTTTTTCAAATAAAAGTGTTTGTACGGAGTCCTTGAATGCATCACAACAACAAAAATCTATCAAACAAAACCTACCCAGCACCTCTGAAGCCCCGTCCCTTCACTGGTACTACATTTCCTCCGCCGAGGTGCTCGTACCAGTGCCGGTGTCGGTTTCAATGCACCGGCGAAATGCTCAAGAACGGGCCCGCGTTTCCAATGCGTTTCGTGAACTGATCCTTTACGTATGAGTGTGGGCGGGTCCTCGTCTGGACACGAAAGCTGAAGCGCATAAATGTGGGAGAACACACTCCCCTTTCTTGTGCTGCGAACACATTTTAGGGTCCAAACCAAACTACTGCAGCATCTGTGTGCAGCACAGAGGGAAACACAGACAGAGATTAGAGCAAGACGACAAGTACGCACTTTGTGTCCTTTTATCTGTGATATGAACTGATACAAAGCAGCAAGTTCAGCCTTAGAGCCCAACCTAATTCACAGCCGTGAAAATCACTTCGCTTTTGTCATGTAATACACACCATGCAGTGAAATAGCAGTAGAAAACTTTACATCGAGATGGCAGAGTCACGCCCTTCTGCCACTTTTGTCACGCGCTCTTGGTTCGAGCCCAGCTAGCTTGTGGGGCCCAAGTTGAACCCGTTTTTCGGCCGAGCACCGACTGCGTTTGCGGTGCAAAAACCGCTGAACGGTACAAATACTGGCACCAGCACCCCTTCAATGGAAAAGAGGCCTGGGTGAATGGTGGGGCTTTATTCATCTGTGGGCGGAGCCTCTGCAGGCTCCTGTGGCTTGGGGTCCATGTAGTCCTGGTTGAAGATGACGCTGTCAGCTCCCATTTTGTACCTATGGATGGCCAGCAGGCTCAGCAGCACCTGCAGAAACACAGATCATTGTTGTTATCATGAATGTCAGAAAGAACATGAGGCTGCTGACATGTGGGAGACATGAAATGAAGAGTTAACATGTTGGACAGAACACATGAAACATATGAAGAGCACTAATATCAAGGAGAAGAAAGAATGTAAGCATGTAAATAATGTGAAGTTCATGAAAAGTGGCAACATCTCAGGGAGAAAATGTGGCAGAAGAAAAGCAAGTAAGAGAGAACGCATGAAGGACATGAAGACGGTGAGCAGGGGGAAAAATAAAGAGTTAGCATATCAGCAGGTCCTGATTTTCTAGGTGAAAGTGATGAGGAGCAGCTGATTGGAGGATGAGCATCAGGTGATGGGTTGGGCGTGGACGTCTGAGGTGTTCTGGATGGAGGGACAGATCAATAGCACTGTGGTGGATCAGCTCTCTGAGTGCCACCAAGTGGTGATGCGTGTCATATTAAACATGGTGAGTTTCAGGTATGCACTGATGTGTGTAATATTATAAAGCTGTTCTAGTCTTACTGACAGCTCAATTTGCTTCAGAGTCACATTTAAGTCATATTCATGGGGCACTTCAGCAAAGAAGAGAGAACCCACACAGAGGGGCTCTAACTATTAAGTAAAAAAGCTGCTGTTCCTTTAATGTCCACTTGAGGCTCCAAAACTGAGTCGGTCCCTATAGCAGGGATCCTCAAATCCAGGCCTCGAAGTCCGGTGTCCTGCAGGTTTTAGATGTTTCCCTGATCCAACACACCTGAGTCAAATATAGAAGTCATTAGCAGGACTCTGGAGAACTTGACTGCATACTGAGGAGGTAATTCACACATTTGAATCAGGTGTGTTGGATCTATAGAGCGCAGCGGTGAGTGTCTACTTTCTCAATGGCTCCAGTTCCTAAAGGGAAGTTTAGCTTCCAAAACTCCTCTAAAGAGTTGAATCCTTGAGCAGAGTCAATCAACTACGAGCTGAAGCATGGCCATAAAAAGAAAAAAAAATGAAAACAAGAAAAGGTCAAAAGAATAATACTGTGTACATAATTACATTTAATGGTGAAGGAATGACACATCCCATAATGCACTGCAAATCCCAGATTCCACAGCGAACGATGTCCAGCCTCCGTGGATTTGATCCTTTCCTGCCTCGTAGTGTTGTGTAGTAAAACTCTGAATCAGTTGTGTAGTTTGTGTTGCGTGTGCAGTAACATACAGCTGAGTTGGTTCCTGACTGCTATCACTGCTCTCGCTGTTTGAGAAGTTTCACACCCACTAAACAACCTCACGTTCACAGGTTTAAACATTTCCATGGTAACAGCGACCTTCACCAATCAGGGATGCTGCTGTTTCAGTTTAAGCTTGAGGGTAGCGTTGCTTTTCTGTTTCTATAACTCGCCTGTTTAAATTGGATTAAGGCTTAAACTTTGCATTATTAGGGGCATGGCCTCTTTGACTGACAGGTGGATGACGACACAGGCGGCTGTAGCTGCTAGCTGTCTGCTAGGCTTCACCCTGAACTGGACCTGTGGACCGTGTTTGTGCTGTTGGAGCCTTTTGGAGAATTTTTAATGAAATTATTTGACCAATAATATGGCTGCTGTGGCTTCATTGCACTAACAAAGCGTCCAAGAAGGTGGAGCCCCAGTTTGCTGAGTGATATTCTGGGATATAATTTGGATGTGACTGAGCACTGACCGGCAGGCGCCTGTGTCTGTGTGATGCTCTCATGCAGTCTGTGGATGCAGACTAGCAAGTATTGGCTGATCCCTTAACCCTCCACCCTCTCGTCCAAATATGGACACTTTCTGAAACAATAAAAGGACTCAACAGTGACGTCACAGTGGTTACATCCATCTTTTTTATTAAGTCTGCCACTCAGCATGCTTCGTCACAGCGTCCAATCAAATGACAGTTAAGTAGGGAGACTGGGGGAGGAGCTAAAACAGATCGATTCAGACAGAGGATGAAGTGCTGCAGCGAGGCTGAGATAGAGGAAAATTATTTTAAATTAAATTAAAAAAAAAACCAAATACACTCCTGTGAAAAAGTTTTGAGCCACCCCTCATTTCCACACATTTTGTTTCCAAGCAGCTGGACTTTCTTGTAATTGCTAAAGTGCTCTTGAGCATCAGTTCTCCATCTTTCTGAAGCTCTTTCAAAGTTCTTCTTTGGACATTGGCTTCTTTTTTACTCATTTTCATTTCAGTCCTTGAACCTGAGCATTTTCAAAGGAATGATTCATTAAAACTGATAAACACAGAAAAGTACCATCAGATTTTGACCCACCATGCAACACCACCTGGAAAGATCTGATTGGCAGCAGCTTCACTGTTCTGCATGACAATGATCCCAAACACACTGTTGACAGAGACAGAAACATCCAAAGAAGAGGTTTGAATGTCCTTCAGGAAGCCTGGAGAATGATTCCTGAAGACTGCTGAAAGCAATGACAGGAAGCTTCCTCAGAGAGGATAAAGGAGGTCACACCAAATACTGATTTCAGCTCATTTGACCTGTAAATACTCTGTTTTTGCTTTATATTTCCATAATTGTTTGCGCCTGTAAATCTTGGCACATATTTCTGATTTTTCTGCAAATTACAAAAAAACAAAAACAAAAAAAATTAAACAAACAAAAAAAACCAAACAAACAGAGGTGGCTCGAAACTTTTGCACAGTAATGTATGTATGTTATTTTTTGTCAGCTAATCCATGTTTGCTCATTGCTGTTCTATATAAATCCTGTCAGGTGACCTGGTTTAAATTGGGTTCTGTCCTGGGTAAATTTCCTGCTTCTCTTGGTGCTGAGTTGATGAGCGATGAGTGCAGTGATGTTGGGCAGCCAGCAGGGGGCCAGCAGTCCATTATTCACACTATCTTTATATTTGTTGAATCTTCATGTCACAATCATAAGTACATCTTCGCACATAAAAATACATGGTGATGTCATACTACATGCCATGGCATCACTTTAAAAAAAAAAAACATAACACATAGTAAAGCACTTTGAGTGTCCAATCAGAGTCCACACTGAACTAAGAGAAGGAAACAGGAAGCACATGAAGACTGGTCCCTGATTGGCTGAAGGAGACAGGTGAAGTTAGGTGTGAGTTTCAGCCAAGAGGAGGACTGAACAGTTTGTTGTACTCTTCCTCAAAGGAGACTTTCTTCAGACGGTCCAATGACAGCAGAGTGAGACCTCCCTACACACAACATGTCACAGCACATGACACGAAACATGACACATCACAAATCACACATGCACGCATGACAACAGAGACAGAAGGAAAGAGAATAATACGAGTTACTTCTTACTATGTCAAATGTGTCCGATGTATCATCTTACCAATGTGAGTCTCTTAAGAGTTTAAATATTTCTAAATAAATATGACCTACAACATGACTGGTCCTAAAGCTGGATAATAAGAAAAAGACAACAAAAACTTGATTGATCCTGTGTGTGTGTGTGTGTGTGTGCGCGCGTGCACATACACAGCAGTCTGAGCAGCAGGTGGCAGCAGAGGTAGCATTTCAGGTACTTACCCAGGTGAAGATGGAGAAGAAGGAGAAAACGATGGCGGCTCTGGCGGCGTCAGCACCTTCGTTCAGAGGATTGTCCTCTTTTTTAGAAACCTGCCACTGATTGGTCAGAAAACAGAAGCCCACAAACCAGATGAAGGCCCACAGAGCTGCAGAAGACATGCAGAAATCATGCTTAATAACATGCAGAAAACACAGGTTACATACAAAAACTGAGGGCTACCCTTGTTTAATAATTCAAAAGAAACAAGTTACACAAGCTCAGTAACTGGTAGAAGACAATGATACTCATGTTTAAAATCACACTGGGAACACAGATGTGCAGCAGATGACCCCCCCTCCCTGAGCCTGGTTCTGCTGGAGGTTTCTTCCTGTTAAAGGGAGTTTTTCCTTCCCACTGTCACCAAGTGCTGCTCATAGGGGTCGTTTTTGACTGTTGGGTTTTCTCTGTAATTATATTTTACCTACAATATAAAGCACCTTGAGGAGACTGTGGTTGTGATTTGGTGCTATATACATAAAGTTAAATTTAACAGAAGTAATAACACGCGAAGAACATTGGTGATGTTCAATGACATGCATAGAACACATTTGTGCATGTTTAATAACATAGGTTACATATGTTTAATGACACACAGAGAACACAGGTTAAGCATGCTTAACAACAGAAAGAGACCACAGACTCCAAAACAGAGGAGACTCACCTGACACCCCGATATCAGCCATGACAGCCTTCTTCCTGTCCTTCACACCGCTGATCTGAGGGAAGTAAATGTCTACCGCCAGGAAAGTGGCACTGCACAGGAAACCCAGTGTTCCCATTGAGATGGCATAATTGCAGGCATTCTGGTTGCGGTTGAAGATGCAGTATGGCTCTACCTCCTCTGGCCGGTTAACATAGCCCTCATTAGCAACACAGCCCAGGACGACAATGGAGAAGAGCTGGAGTAAGTAAAGCACATCTAAACATAGATTTTACTGAAAAAAGTGCTGTACAAAGTATGTATACCTACATACACACACATGTAAATGCATATGAACAAGTTCAAATAGAATACAGAATTAAGAGGCCATCAACAATAAGTATAACAAGAGCAATAATGAGAAGACAGGAGGGGACAAACAGAGTTACAGATAGAAAAGTCAGTGGGAGACTTGTGCGCTGAAAGTCCAGAGAGTAAAGGTGGGTTTGAGCGTAGACTTAAAAGCAGCAATAGAGGTGTGAGACCTGAAGAGATCTTTGCCAGTGGATCAGAGGCCCTTTTTCCACCGACAGAGTTCCGGTGCCGGTGCCAGTATTTGAACTGTTCAGTGTTTTTTCCACCGCGAACGCAGTCAATGCTCGGCCGAAAAACGGGTTCAACTTAGCCCCGCAAGCAACTGGTCTCAAACCAAGAATGTGACGAAAGCAGCAAAAAGGCGTGACTCTGCCATTTCAACATAAAGTTTTCTACCACTATTTCACTGCATGGGGTGTTTTATATGAGAAAAGAGAAGTGATTTTCACGGCTGTGAATTAGGTTGGGCTCTAAGGCTGAACTTGCTGCTTTGTATCAGTTCATATCACAGATAAAAGGACACAAAGTGCGTACTTGTCGTCTTGCTCTAATCTCTGTCTGTGTTTCCCTCTGTGCTGCACACAGATGCTGCAGTAGTTTGGTTTGGGCCATAAAATGTGTTCGCAGCACAAATAAGGGGAGTGTGTTTTCCCACGTTTGTGCGCTTTGGCTTTCGTGTCCAGACGAGGACCCGCCCACACTCATACGTAAAGGAGCAGTTCACGAAACGCTGTTGAAATGCGGGCCGGTTCTTGAGCATTTCACCGGTGCACTGAAACCGACACCAGCACTGGTACGAGCACCAGCACCTCGGTGGTGGAAAAGTAGTGTGAGAGGTTCTGGAAGCCGAATGTCAATGTTTGGTGATATAAGCTGAGGAATGACCATCAACTGCCTTAAAAACAATCAGTAAAATCTTAAGGGGTCATTCACAATTACACACAGTTTTCCAAAGTGTACAAGGAGTATTCATTTTCAATCCCCCCCCCCTTCTCCCTTCCCAAAAGTATACAAAGAAAATGTTGATCTTTTTTCATGACATTTAATTTCACCTGGTTCTTTGATATTGTAATGTAATAGGAAGTATTAAAAACACATCCTGGTGTTGAAACATTCTGGAAATCTTCGTATCAAATATATTTTTTCCTACTTCCTACTACTTTTCCTATTCATTTATTGCACTAATAAATATGTTCAAATTTATAGGGTGCAAAAACTGATTTTAATTTGAATGTGTACTGCACTGCATGTATGTAAAATGTACATGCCGCCACACTGTACACAGTGGCAGTGAAGCAATTTGTCATCTGAATAGCCAAAAAGTGATTTCCAGTCAAGCATATCTTAAACATTATCTGTCATGAATATCAATTCATTTTGCGTCATAAAGAACATTCTCGTGGTTTCATGGTGGAAGCTGCAGTCAGTTTTTGGCAACATCAGCCTCCAGTGTAGCCAATTTAGGAATTTATTTAGTTCACTTGTACACCAAGTGAATGAGAGTGGATGCCTCAGGCACTGGCGGTCAGGTGGCAGTGCTCAAATTACATAGTTCTGATCAACATTTTCTATTTCTTTGAAAAGCATATGTTGGGTGTTAACTCCTCCCCCTGCTGTACAGTTTGTATGCTTTGGAAAATGTGGATAATTGTGAATGATCCCTAAAATGGATTGTAAAATGGACAGGAAGCCAATGCAGGGAGGCCAGGACAGTTGTGATGTACTCATATTTTTTAATGCCTGTCAGCAGTTTAGCTGCTGAATTCTGCACCATCTGCAAATGTGTTCAGAGAGACAGGGGGAGACTGAGGTAGAGGTAGTTACACTAATCCAGACGAGAAGTAATAAAAGCATGGAAAGACATGAATGGTTTGAGTTTGTTGATGGTTCTTAAGTGGTAATAGCAATTATTGACAACAGAAGAAATCTATTGGTCAGAGCAAAGCTCTGAGTCAACAACAATACCCAGGTCTTTTGCATGAGACTTTAAATATGGGGTGAAATTATCTAAATAATGGCAAAAATGTTTGTAGATTTGGAGAGATCAAAGATGATAACCTCAGTTTTGTCCCTGTTTAACTGGAGGAATTTTTCAGTCATCCAACCTTTAATATCTTTTTTCTTTTTGTTTAATTTTATTTATTTATTTATTTAATTTATTAGACTATTTTATTTAGCCTTTAATATCTTAAAGACAGTCCAGTGGAGACTGTGGGCAATCCTGAGATTGTAGTGGAAGGTAAAGCTGTAAATTATGAGCAGAAATGAAAGATGTTATATTTCCTAATAATATTATCAAACTGAAGCAGATATAAATAGAAGAGGACCAATCCCAGGATGGATCCCTGAAGAACTCCACAAGAAACAGGGAGAGAGGATGAGAAAAACTAAAGCTGGCTAACAGACACAGGGAAAAATCCTGTCATTAAGAACCAGTGAAGAGCTGCATCTTTAATGCCAACCTAGGCGGCACCGAGGTCCAACAGAAACAGGGCTCCGTGTTTACCTGAATGTAATGTGAGCAGCGGATCATTGGTTCCCTTTAACAAAGCTGTTTCAGTGCTATGAACGTTCTGAAGCCTGACTGAAAAATTTCCAGTTTCTCAGTTCAGGAAAGGCAGCAGCTGTGACATGAACATTAGCGGTAAGACAGTAATTTTTGGACACTTTGCATCGAGGATTGTTTTTTTTTTTTTATATAAAGGATGGACTCCTGGCACAGAATGGGCAGTTAGCTCAATGTTAACACACAGAGAGATTCTCCCTAGAGAGGCTAAATGCTAACTAATGGAGCTCTGTAGAAGCAGGCATGATTTATATCATTACTCTGAGGGCTCATATGTAGTCACATGATTTCCTCAAAGAAAAACCTGCAGTCATAACAGAGCACAGGTTCTCATGATCAAATAAAGTGATTGGATAAGCTGCTTCCAGTCACATGGTGCACTTAATGTACATTCCTACCATTTTTATAAATTCATAGATAATCACAGTTTTAGTGTTTCATATGTCATCCCTGAATACCATCTGTAGATCTGCAAATGTTTCACAATAAAAACACTGTTAATAAAGGAAGGGCTTAAGCTTTTAATCTGAAAGCATTTCAGGAAGTGCTGAGTTTGTATTTACAGCCCAATGCAAAATGTTTCACAGAGCAAACAGGCTCAAAGTCACAATAAAACCGTAGGGAGTTAGAAATAAAAGCCTGGCACTACAGAGATCACCCACAGTGCATCTCATCATGTGACACAGCAGAAACCCAGTCAACGGCCAATCGTCTGTGAGCTGGAAACTAAAGAAGAATGTGCAGCTGGAGACTTTACGGCAGAGTTCAGCCTACAGAGCTTCATGCATGAAACTGTTATCTCTGAAACTATCTGCTGATCTGGCAGAGTAAATACTGCCCACTGGAAGCAAGGGACGATTTTGAGTGCGTATAACCTCCAAAACCCAAATGGAGTTAAAACTGCATGTTTCTGTCCAATGACAGCAACCTCTCTCCTCCGATCCATCCAATTAGAGCAGGCGCAGAGTTAAACAGTGAGGTTTTGTTTGAGGAGTCTTGTATTGAGCCTCAGGAATGTTAACACCAGTCTCATGACTGAACCACGCTCATACCGGAATCACAGGATTCAACCAGCAGCCAGTAAATTAAGAGTAACTGACCCCAGACTGCACCAGAACCAACCACAGAACCCACCAACAGCACTGATCTAAGAACCACTGAACGCAATAAAAAAATCAAACACTTAGTTTCTCCGAAAATTAGGTGACACTTAAACATCAGAACCAGGACAGACATTTGTGAAGCTGCTGATCTCCTGAAATTTCACCTCTATCATTTCTAAAGTTCCATCATTCAGTGATGCAGAGGTCAGAGGTCAGAGACACATCAGAAGAGGACGGATGCCAGCAGATCAGGTGGACTGGACTGATGAAGACCAGAACCACTAGTCTGAGTGTGTCTGTCAAACAGAGCTGGTTACACCAGACTTCATTCAACATTCAAACTATTTTAGGATACTTTTTTGTCATAATTTTGGAAAACAGCCAGATTAAAGTCATCCACACATACACTGAAACTTTAATCCAACCTGCCAGACATTTAACCTCCTCCAGGAGGGAGTTTAAAAGGAAGATGGTGTTTTCCAGGCAGCAAATGAGTTCATCACAAGTGGGGGTGGAGGTTAGGCACCAGAATGGATCTGAGAAGGTGCAGGACATGAGACTCCGAAGAATATATTCATTATAAGGTGGAGCTCAGCCAACATATGGAAAAACATGTATTTGTCTCACACAGCCTTCCACTTCACGTGTTTGACACATGACAAATCACACACATTTTTCCTCAGTCTCACACGTATTTTGTATTCTTATTTAGTTGTGACTGTAATATTGATGTTATTGAGGCCAGAAAACAGAGTCAGGCACTCAGACTTTAATCAAACTTCATTCAGGTCATGTTCTCTGCATATGAATCTGTTCAGTGATTATTAATCAATAACCTGATCAGATCAGACTCAGCCTCTCTGTCAGGTCTTAACCAGAGATTCACAGAGGTGCTGTTACTGTGTTCACCACATCATCAAACTCACCTGAATTCTCTAACATAAATGGGCAAACCTCAGTGTAACTGCCACACTGGCTCTGATTGGGTGTCACTCAGACTGTGAAGCCTCTCAGGTGAGTCCAGAACATGAATGATTAGTTTGTTGTCATTATGACATCACAGGACTCACCCAGCACAGGATCCTCACCACAGTCTGTGGCTGTCTGATGAAGGTCGCAGGGTCAAAAGCTCCACCGGCCTTCCCCGCCCCGTATGCCTGGTAACCATCCATCCACTTCCTGTTCCTCACACCAACTCAGACCACTCCAGTCCACCTTACCCCTCCACAACCTGGCTAACTCCAGTTAGTCTCACACAAACTGGCCACAGTTCACTGCATCACTGCAGTCTAGTAAGACCAGTTAGACCAGTTAGCCTGGGTGTGCCTCTGTGCTCTCTTCTTCTTCTCTGCTGTTATAAACCTTTCTGTAATCTGCCCTAATCCTCCTCATCCTCCCTCACTGCTACTTAGCTTTTACCTCCCTGAGCTCTGTCTCACAGGCTGAGGACTGCCTCCAACTTGATGCACCAATCGGGGAGATGTTAGAGCCATCCAATCACAGTGAAGGAGGTGGAGTTATGCTGCCTAAAAGGAGGAACTGCCTGAGAGGCACAACTCAGGGTGGAAAACTAAACTGACCTCTGTCTCTTCCTTCCTTCCTTCCTTCCTTCCTTCCTTCCTTCCTTCCTTCCTTCCTTTCTTCCTTCGTTCCCAAAAACTATATAAATCCTGGAGATAAGAGGTTTCCAGCAGCCAGAAACTGATAAACTGTATCAACTGCATACAGTTATGAGTGACATACATTTAGATGTCCAGGGAGCTTACGTCACCTCTGCTGCATCATGCCTCTGAGGAAGACATTCCACCTTCATCACTGTATAAAACCCAAGATCCTGTTTGGACATCATAGACGCTGTGTCCTCCAGGCTAAAGATGAGAGGGGCCATTCAGCTTGGCATCAACACTCAGCTCAAAGTAGCTTCTATGATGATATGGGCGGGGGGGTGGGGGTAACCTGGACCCATAAATGTTGATGCATATCTGATTCCATCAGGTGATGAGTGAACCACACTGAGCTTGTACTCCAGCTCCATGGGGCCTTAACTGGCCTAATACAGTCCAGACAATGTGGAACATCTAGAGCTTCATGAAACCAGAAACACCACAAAGAAGCAGCTGGAATCCTATATCTACGACAAATATGTGGTGTCAAACTGCAGCAGCTGGTCTCTTCAGTTCAAGCACTGACAGAGATTTCAAGAAGATCTGGTGAAGGTCAGAGGGAAACAGGCTGCTGGAAAAACTTTATTCCAACATGCTGCACAATGACGGGCATTTTTAAAAAGCTGTGGAAACCTCTCAGCTCTTGGAAGGTTTCTGTGGAGCTTTCAAGAATCTGTAGTCGGTGCTTCTTTGTGGTTGCAAGGACTGTTCTGCAAGGACACTGCTGAGAGTAGAAACAGGATATGCCATCACCAGAGTCCAGTCTATTCAAAAATAAAATAAAGGTTTTACCTCAGAGCCACCGTAACACTCTTCCTGTTTCCCCAGTCAATTCAATTTGATTCAATTCAATTTTATTTATATAGCACCAAATCACAACAGTCACCTGAAGGTGCTTTATATTGTAAGGCAGAGACCCTACAGTAATACAGAGAAAACCCAAACCCTATGAGCAAGCACTTGGTGACAGTGGCAAGAAAAAACTCCCTTTTAACAGGAAGGGGCGGGCCAGTCATCTGCTGAGGGGAGAGAGACAGAGTTTAATAATAACTAATGCGTCATGTGTGCTGTGTGGTTAGACCCAGAAAACAGGACTCAGCAGACAAGACTGAAACTTAACATGGTTTATTTGAGGGAAAAGGAACAAGAAACCAATAAGCACAATTACACAGGGCTGGACAGGTGCCAGAACGAAAACTAAAGACAACGCAGAAGGGAAGACACACAGCAGGGGATCCACAACAAGCAACAGACACAGACTGACAACTAAAATACACACAAGGTAATCAGGGAACGAGCATCAGGTGAGGGGCACAGCTGAATGTTAATACACTGATGAGACTAGGGGAAGCAAAACAAAACAGAGCGCATGGGACAAGGGACTGTCAAAGTAAAACAGGAAACAGCTAGATGGCGACAGAAATGCAGACCTGACACACCACACAGGTAACAAACAACACAACAAAAGTACATAAGACCAGAGACATGACAGAGGGATAGGACAGACACTAGAACGGGGAGATGCAGGGGAGACAGGAACAAAAGGAACTAGGAAATCAATATGTAAACAATAACTATTAACAGAACAGAAAACTATGATGAATAATCAAAACCAAACAAACTGGAACATAACAGAGAGCTCAGTAAAACAGAACTAAACACAAAAAGCTGGGCATGACATAATGATTAAATGCAGAGTGGGGTATAAACTGTTGCCATCATGGGAACCCCCCAGCAGCCTAGGCCTATAGCAGCATAATTAAGGGAGGGTTCAGTGTCGCCTGATCCAGCCCTAACTATAAGCTTTATCATAAATGAAAGTGCAAGGTGGCTGTGGCTCGCGAGGTAGAGCAGGTCACCTGCTAATTGGAAGGTTGGCAGTTTAATTCCTAGCTGCTCTGGGCTGCATGCCAAAGTTTCCTTGGGCAAAATACTGAACCCCAAGTTGCTCTCAGACACGAGTGTTGAAGTATGAATGCGTGTGACTGTTAGACAGAAACCGCTTAGCTCAGTTAAAGTAGAAAACCGCTATATAAGAGCTAGTCTATTTACCATTTTAAGCCTAATATTAAAAATAGAGAGGGTGTCTGTCTTCTGAATCCAAGCTGGATTCAGCCTGAAAGCTGAAGGCTCTGCCATTCTACTCTTAAGGATCTTAGGAACCACAAGTAATCCAGTCTCTTTCCTACCAACAGGGTTCCGGAGCCGGTGACTTTATTTAAACCAGGTGGGATTTCCACCGCGGAAGCACTCAATGCTCGGCCGAAAAACGGGTTCAACTCTGGCCCCATAAACTAGCTGGTCTCGAACCAAGAACCATATTACATGTGTATTACATGAGAAAAGCGAAGCGATTTTCACGGCTGTGAATTAGGTTGGGCTCTAAGGCTGAACTTGCTGCTTTGTATCAGTTCATATCACAGATAAAAGGACACAAAGTGCGTACTTGTCGTCTTGCTCTAATCGCTGTCTGTGTTTCCCTCTGTGCTGCACACAGATGCTGCAGTAGTTTGGTTTGGACCCTAAAACGTATTTGCAGCACAGAAAGGGGAGCGTGTTCTCCCACGTTTGTGCGCTTCAGCTTCCGTGTCCAGACAAGAACCCGCCCACACTCATACGTAAAGGAGCAGTTCGCAAGTGCTGTGGAAACACAGGTCCGTTCTTAACCCTCCTGTTGTCCTCGGGTCAAAATGACCCGCCACTGTGTTAAAACCCCCCAAAAAATCCACTAAATGCTATTTTTTTAACTTGAAATTTTATGACTTTTCCTAGATTGGCCCCAACAGTAGAAAAAGTGAAATGTTGCTTTTATTCACATTTCCATGTAAGCTGTAAAAGTTACAAAGGTGGTCAAAATGACCCGTGAGGCAAATAGAGTTGAAATCGAGGTCACAGAGTTATTTAGAAACCACATAATGTTACAGTGGTTTAGTTGTGTCTCTGATCAATCAGTAGCAGAAGTAAACAAGGCAAATCAGGAGGTGTTCTCGCAGACTTCAAAAGACCACCTGTTTATTTCCAGAGGTTATAAAGGTGCTGCAGATAACAGGACCCCGAATTCTGTCTGTGCTGAAGCCATGAGTGTGCGTTATAATGTTGAAGAGGCTATAGAGCTGATTTTCTCAGATGTCCAGCAAGACAACTCGGATTCAGAAGAGGAAGTGGAGGATGTATCCGAAGAAGATGGGGAGGAATACAACCCAGAGCATGATGAATCATCTTCAGAAGAAGAAGAAAACCCTAAAGCTGAAAGACTTTCCTTTCAAAAAATGGCAAAATAACACGGTCCTCAGCAGCATATGACCAACACGGCAGGCATGCAGAATAAAATGTCATAAAGCTGACCCCAGGACCGACAAGGTATGCCGTTTCTCATGCCCATGACATTGTCTCTACATTCTACCTGTTTATCACACCAGCAACAGAAAAAATAATCCTGGAGATGACAAATCTGGAAGGTTTTCGCAAATATGGAGACAGCTGGAAAAAGATGGATGAGATTGACCTGCAGACCTACTTAGGGCTGCTAATCTTAGCAGGTGTATACAGGTCCCGAGGTGAGGCTGCAGCTAGTCTATGGGATGTAGAGAGTGGAAGGCCAATTTTCCAAGCCACAATGCCACTCAAACTCTTTCACACCTACTCAAGACTGCTACGATTTGATGACTCTGAATCAAGACCAGCAAGACGTGTGACAGACAAACTTGCAGCCATAAGAGAGGTATGGGACAAGTGGGTGGAGCGGCTGCCCTACCTCTACAATCCAGGGCCTGACGTAACAGTGGATGAGCAACTGGTTCCATTTAGAGGTAATCTGTTTTCATATTTGTAATAAAAGTGACAAGCCAGCAAAATATGGGATCAAGTCATGGGTGGTTTGCAATGCCAAATCAAGCTATGCTTGGAAAATGCAAGTCTATACTGGGAAGCTGACCAGTGGATGTCCAGAGAAGAACCAGGCCATGCGAGTTGTGCTTGATGTGACAGAGGGACTGAGGAGTCACAATGTGACATGTGACAACTTCTTCACCTCTTCACCTAATTAGTTGAATGGGTTATGTTATTTTTATATTTTTTGCATTGTACATTGTCTTAAATTGTTCACTGGACAAAAACCAAGAAACTGAGTCATTGGGATGAATAAAAATGCATTCAAAACTCCTTTTTGCACATTTTTTTCTTTAGAAAGGTCATAGAAATTCAAGTGAAGAGAAATATAGAAATTCAAGTGAAGAGGGAAAACTCAGGTATTCACACATTTTGTGGTGAATGACAATATGCAAGATGAAATTTGGTGTTTAAAATTCAATTAAGCTGCTTATATTGGGATTTAGTGAAGACGGGTCATTTTGACCCGGAGGACACGGGGTGTATACAGAAAATGAGGACAACAGGAGAGTTAAGTATTTCGCTGGTTCATTGAAACCGACACCAGCAGTCGCACAAGCATCGGCACCTTGGCGGTGGAAACGTAGTACCAGTAAAGGGACGGGGTTTCAGAGGTGCTGGGTAGCTTTTGCTTGATAGATTTTTGCTGTTGTGATGCATTCAAACACTCAGTACAAACAGTTTTATTTGAAAACGAGTTTATATCTGTAGTTTATATCTACAGTAGGACGATGACGCTCAACCACGGGGCAGGTCCACAAATCCCGTTCTTAAGCATTTCACCGGTTCATTGACCACCAGCAATGGCACGAGCGCCAGCACCTCAGCGGTGGGAAAGTAGCACGAATGAAGTGCTCTATTGGGGTGATACGGTACCATGAGGTCTTTGAGGTAAGATGGGGCCTGATTATTCAAGACCTTGTAGGTGAGGAGAAGGATTTTAAATTCTATTCTAGATTTAACAGGGAGCCAATGAAGAGAAGCCAATATGGGAAAAATCTGCTCTCTCTTTCTAGTCCCTGTCAGTACTCTAGCTGCAGCATTTTGGATCAGCTGAAGAAGAAGAAGAAGAAGAAGAAGAAGAAGAAGAAGAAGAAGAAGAAGAACCTTTATTGTCATTATACTTGCATTCAAGGAAATTTAGTTTGACACTCTCCAAAAGATAAAAAAAATTAAAAATAAGCAAAGTATTTACATAAGCATATGGATATTTACACAATAAAACCAGTACAATTTTAAAAGTATGGATTGCAAGATAAATAATCAAATAAATTATGGGTAAAATGGTTGTATGAAGATGTGCAAATACTCAATGTTCAAGTTTACAGTCTATTAGATGTTGAGAGGGGTGATGGAAGGCTTTTCAGGGAGCTTTTAGGACAGCCTGATAATAATGAATTACAATAGTCCAGCCTAGAAGTAATAAATGCATTAATTAGCTTTTCAGCATCAGTCTGTGAAAGGACTGACTGATGCTGGATGTTTCTAATTAAAGAAATATTGCACAAATGCAAAAAAGCGGTCCTACATATTTGCTTAATATGTGCATTGAAGGCAGCACGGTGGCGTAGTGGTTAGCACTGCTGCCTCACAGTTAGAATACCATCTGGAGGGCCTGGGTTCGATTCCACCTTGGCCCAGGCCTCTCCCCCTCTCTGTGTGGAGATTGCATGTTCTCCCCGTGCTTGCGTGGGTTTCCTCCGGGTACTCCGGTTTCCTCCCACATGCCAAAGACATGCACTTACTGGGGTTAGGTTAATTGGCTAATCTAAATTGCCCATAGGTGTGAATGAGAGCATGAATGTGAGTGTGAAAGGTCGTCTGTCCCTCTGTGTTGGCCCTGCAACAGGCTGGCGACCTGTTCAGGGTGTACTCTCGCCCTATGACAGCTGGGATAGGCTCCAGCCCCCCCCCCCCCCCCCCCGCGACACTTAACAGGATGTGCGGAAGCAAATGGATAGATGGATGGATGGATGGATAGATAAATATGACTCAAACCACTGCAGTGCAGTACCTTTAATACCTATAGTATGCTCTAATCTCTGTAATAAAATGTTATGATCAACAGTATCAAAGCTGCACTGAGGTCCAACACGACAAGTACAGAGATGAGTCCACTGTCAGAGGCTGTAAGAAGATCATTGGTAACCTTCACTAATGCTGTTTCTGTACTGTGATGAATTCTGAAACCTGACTGAAACTCTTCAAATAAACCGTTCCTCTGCAGATGATCAGTTAGCTGTTTTACAACTACTCTTTCAAGAATCTTTGAGAGAAAAGGAAGGTTGGAGATTGGCCTATAATTAGCTAAGACAGCTGGGTCAGTGATGGCTTTTTAAGAAATGTTTTAATTACTGCCACTGTGGGAATTTAAACAATAAGAGTGTGTGCTGCTTAAGCCTTTAGGTTTCTGCGTGTTTGTTCATTGAACAGGAATGACACAAATAAATGGAATAAGGAGTCCAATTATTAAATTTAATCAAACCATTTCAGTTTACGGATATCTGGACCAGGACTGCATGCCATGCCTGTGTGAGATGGCATGAAATACTGTCACATTCTAATTCAGCTTACAGTTTCATATAGTCAAGGCTGATCTAACTTTGTTACATCATTATACAAAAGAGAATGTGGAAAACAGAGAATTTCAACAACAGGGTATTCAGATGACCTCGAAGTCTCCATTTCGATCACTATGTAGTCTCCATCAGTGTGGTTCATTGTGTAGTCAGAACACAAAGTTCATGATGACACGGAACATTATAAGCTTCTGTATTTTTAATCAGTTATGTTTATCTTCCAATCAAAAACAAATTTCTCAGGCAAGTAAATGTACCTACGATATACATGTGGCATATACCATGAATATCCCAACACCACCTTAAAAGCCTGCGGTACATAGCCAACTAATAAAGACAGATTGATCATTTTTAAGATCGAAGCATCAGTAATTGGAAAGACTTCTTTGAACAGTCTAGTAGGAATGGGATCTAATAAACATGTTGCTGGTTTGGAGGAAGTAACTATTGAAGTTAACTCTGAAAGATCAACTGGAGCAAAAGAGTCTAAACAAATACCAGCAGTGCTGAAAGCAGCCGAACATGAAGAATAATCTTTGAGATGGTTATGAATAATTTTTTCTCTAATGTCTAAAATTTTACTTGTACAGAAATCCATGAAGTCACTACTAGTTAAAGTGAAAGGAATACTCGGCTCTACAGAGCTCTGACTCTTTGTCAGCCTGGCTACAGTGCTGAAAAGAAACCTGGGGTTGTTCTTATTTTCTTCAATTAATGATGAATAGTAAGATGTCCTAGCTTTACGGAGGGCTTTTTTTATAGAGCAACAAACTTTTTCCAGGCTAAATGAGCATCTTCTAATTTAGTGAGACGCCATTCCCTCTCCAGCTTACAGGTTATCTGCTTTAAGCTGTGCGTTTGTGAATTATACTACGGAGTCAGGCACTTCTGATTTGAAGCTTTCCTTTTCAGAGGAGCCACAGTATCCAAAGTTATACGCAGTGAGGATGTAAAACTATTGACGAGATAATCGACCTCACTGGGAGCAGAGTTTAGGTAGCTGCTCTGCACTGTGTTGGCACTGAAGAGCATAACAATGAAGGAATTAGATCCTTAAACTTAGTTACAGCACTTTCAGAAAGACTTCTACTGTAATAAAACTTATTCCCCACTGCTGTGTAATCCATTAAAGTAAATGTAAATGTTACTAAGAAATGATCAGACAGGAGGGGGCTTTCAGGGAATACTGTTAAGTCTTCAGTTTCTATGCCATATGTTAGGACAAGATCCAGAGTATGATTAAAGTGGTGGGTGGGCTCCTTTACATTTTGAGAGAAGCCAATTGAATCTAACAATAGATTAAATGCAGTGTTGAGGCTGTCATTCTCAGCATCTACATGGATGTTAAAATCACCCACTATAATGATTTTATGAGAACTGAGCACTAAATCAGATAAAAAGTCTGAGAAATCGTACAGAAACTCTGAGTAGGGACCAGGTGGACGATAGATAATAACAAATAAAACAGGTTTTTGATTTTCCCAATTAGGATGGACAAGACTAAGAGTCAGGCTTTCAAAAGAATGAAAACTTTGTCTGGGTCTTTGATTAATTAATAAGCTGGAATTGAAGATTGCTGCTACTCCTCCTCCTCGACCTGTGCTTCGAGCATTCTGACAGTTACTGTGACTCGGGGGTGTTGATTCATTTAAACTAACATATTCATCCTGCTGTTACCAGGTTTCTGTAAGGCAGAATAAATCAATATGTTGATCAATTATTAAATCATTTACTAAAAGGGACTTGGAAGAGAGAGACCTAATGTTTAACAATCCACATTTAGTTGTTTTATTCTTTGGTGCAGTTGATGAAGCTGTATTATTTATTGTTTTTGAATTTTTATGCTTAAATAGCTTTTTGCTGATTTTAGCGTTGTTTTTTGGTGGTCTGGGAGCAGGCACCGACTCTATGGGGATGGGGTTTTGGGGGGATGGCAGGAGGAGAGAAGCTGCAGAGAGGCGTGTAAGACTGCAACTCTGCTTCCTGGTCTCAACCCTGGGTAGTCAGGTTTTAGGGTTAATAAATTTGGCCATATTTCTAGAAACGAGAGCTGCTCCATCCAAAGTGGGATGGATGCCGTCTCTCCTAACAAGACCAGGTTTTCCCCAGAAACTTTGCCAATTATCTATGAAGCCCACGTCGTTTTTTGGACACCACTCAGACAGCCAGCGATTCAAGGAGAACATGTAGCTAAACATGTCGCTCCTGGTCTGATTGGGGAGGGGCCCAGAGAAAACTACAGAGTCCGACATCGTGTTTGCAAAGTTACACACCGAGTCAATATTAATTTTAGTGACCTCCGATTGGCGTAACCGGGTGTCATTACTGCCGACGTGAATAACGATCTTACCAAATCTACGATTAGCCTTAGCCAGCAGTTTCAAATTTCCATGAATGTCGCCTGCTGTGGCCCCTGGAAGACATTTGACTATGGTCGCCGGTGTCTCTAGCTTCACGTTTCTCAAAACAGTCGCCAATAACCAGAGTTTGTTCCTGGGCGGGTGTGTCGCCGAGTGGAGAAAAACAGTTAGAGACGTGAACAGGTTGGTGGTGTACCCGGGGCTTCTGCTTAGGACTACGCTTCCTCTTCATGGTCACCCAGCCGGCCTGTTTTCCCTGCTGCTCGGGATCTGCTGAGGGGGAGCTAACGGCGGCTAAGCTACCATGATCCGCACCCGCTACAGGGGCCTGGCTAGATACAGGATTTTCCAGGGTGCGGAGCCGAGTCTCCAATTCAGAAAGCCTGGCCTCCAGAGCTACATACAGACTACATTTATTACAAGTACCGTTACTGCTAAAGGAGGCCGAGGAGTAACTAAACATGTGACACCCAGAGCAGGAAAGTGCAGGAGAGACAGGAGAAGAAGCCATGCTGGTAGTGAGTCGGCTAAGAGCTAAGCTAGTAGCTGTGCTAAGCTAGCTAATTCCTAAAAACAAAGTGAATAATGTGAATACAGGTGATTCAGCAAAGAGTGTGCTCTAGAGAAAGGAGGTGAAGATTACACTGAAATATGTTATTATCCAGATAAACCACTGTGCTCCGAAACAGGAACAGGAAGTGTTTATCAATAAAGTGACCTTTATTGATAAACATGTTGCAATGCAGACGTTTAATTATCATGATAAATAATCAGAGAATCTTCATTCGTCCGGCCTTCATCAGTGATCATGTGTTATTCAGTCATGTGACCCTCCTCAGTCAACTGCTGGGCATCCTCATCCTCATCCCCATCTTCATCCTCATCTTCATCAGTAGGAGGGCGAGTTCGCCTGAAGAAACCAAGCTGCACAGACACACAAACACGCACACACACGCGAGCGCACACACACACACACACACGCACACACACACGCACACACGCACACACACAGTTTGAATTCATCTGTTTTCAGTGTTTCTTAAATTAGCAGAATTTGAAGTGGAGTTTGTGAGCTGCTGATCTCCGTCAGATTCATGTTATTAGTTATTTAACCACAAACATTCCACTTCCTGTTATTTTTACACTACAAAAACTGGCTGCTGTTCAGTCGGAGCTCAGCAGGGGGCACTGTGAGATCCTCTGTGATTAGGAGTGAATGCTGGATCCCTTGAGGTGCTGTGATGTCCTTGATAGTCACAGAAAGACAGTTTCCTACCATAGACACCTGTCCAACATGTAAAGATGATGCCACTTCATTTGGCTCTTGAAAATATGAAAGCTTCTTTATTCTTGTCATACATAGTTGGTAGCAGGTGATGTCTCCAGCTAAGAACTGTTTTAATTATTGATTAATATGCAATTGATTAATCAGTGAAACATCTTTGAAAAATGCCCCAACATTTCTCCCAGCTCTGCGGTGACATCATGAACAAAAATATTATGTGATTCATAATCCAGAAAAAAGCAGAAACTCATCAGTCCTACACTTAAAAATGACTGATAGTCGTCACGTAAATCCCAACCACCTACATGTCTTTTGGTCATGTGAGAAATTACAACCATTTTGGTTGCAGGTCATGAGGATAATAGACGGAGTCCTCAAGTATAAAGTTCTGAGAGACCCACAAGTTTATATCTTAGTCTGATCCTAGAAGGTGTGATTCAAAAAGAGGACATCTATATCTTTAAAATAATGATAGTGGCTGTGAAAAAAGTCATTACAAAGAACTGGATGAAAAAAGAGCCACCAAAAGTAAGACACTGGATGGAAATAATGGAAGAAATTTATGAAATGGAGAAACTGACATTCCTGCTGCGACTCAAAATTAACGCCGCTGAGCAGCGCTGGCGGAAATTGACACTATAAAACAACCCCAATGCAATGGACATATATACTTGAGAACTGTCACCCCAATGTTTGTGTCTGTGTGTGTTTGGTTGTAGTTTTTGATTACGCTCTACCCATGTTCCTTTTTTCATTGTTAAAATGAGAAAAGATAAATGAAGAGTATTAAAAAAAAATGGCTCATAGTCTTCTCAACTAATCTGGATAACGAGGCCCTTTTCTTGGGTTAAAATGACATGATGTGTAGCCTCAGTCTGTGTATGAGGCCTTTAAAGGATCACATCAGCATTTCTGCAGCTGTTGTGAGTTTATAATGAGCCAGGTTTGTGTTAGGTCACTACAGGCCTGTTATACTTCCATATTTTGCTTCCTTCCAAGCCTTTTTGCTGATTTCTGATGGTAAACTGTGAGAATAAACTCAAAACCTGTTGCAGGTAATTCAGTCCCATCAGCTTTTATTGAGATCTTGCACTTCTTTAATGGTGCAGTGAGTGGAAACCAGGCTGAATCCCACTTTGGAAAAAATCCACAGTCATGTTAAAGTGAGGGACACAAAGCTTTCATAATCTGCCTCCAGCTGGGCCTGTCTCGGGCCCTGCCTCTTCTGGCTCAGTCATCACCTTTGCTAACAAGGCTGCCCAGGTACACTATATGAACAAAAGCACTGGGCCACCTTCAAACTATCCTTGCAGTAACTGTTAGCCATGGAAACCCATGAGGCTCCCAACACACAGTCTTTGTGCTGATGTTAAAGCCAGAGGAGGTTTAAAGGTCTTAGCCTGCACTGACCTAAACAATCAAGTTCCATCCTGGCTTGAGAGAGCCAGACACATCTGACACCAGACAGGATAACATCCGAAATTCATGACAGCATCAGTTACAGGTAACATTCATTCCGACCACGTTCATCTCTGTCATATTCTGCACCGTCTGTCCTAAAATCAGTTTCTGTGGGATGTTTGAGACTTCAAAATTGCCTAGAGCCACACATTGAAAACCTTTGCCACTTTCAACTTTGTGAATAACGATTGATTGTTGACTGATACCTTCCAGAAGATGAAACAGAGCATGCAGAGGAGAAGGAGTCCACAGATGATTGACAGAATGATGTAGCCAATGGGAACACCATTCTCTCCATCCGGAGGACGCCACAATACTCTGAGTTGAGTCTGCGTACACACACACACACACACACACACACACACACACACACACACACACACACACACACACACACACACACACACACACACACGCACATATCACAGGTCATAACAGACATACCAGGTCAGTCATGAGTTCAGGATTTTGATTTAGTAAATCTGCTTATGTGTGTGTGTGTGTATTAGTACCTGTGAGTGTCCATTTGGCAGCTGAAGCGGTTGAGCCTTTGATGATGTGTTGATGACATGATAAGATGCAAAGGAAACAAGCTCATAATTCAGGTAAGGAGTCTGTGGAAAGAAGTGCAAGTACATCACCACCTTCACCTGTACGGGTGGGGAAAACAATCTACTTGCATAGTGATGTTGTATATAGAGACACCAAATATAATAATTTATTAAATAAATGAAAGTGCTCTGGGAATACTACTCATCAAAAGGCTCATCTCATGCATAACATTCTCTGAGCAAACTTACATTAAATCAGCTCAACCAAAAAACCAACACTGGACACACTCAGCTTGACTAAGCTGACTCCTAATTCAGGGCAAGCTAATGGTTCAGTCATGAGTAAAAATAAGGCAGCAACCTCTACAAATTAAACATTTTTAATATAAAAATTGGTGACAGCCTGGGGACTGGTGCATTTGTTCTACATTCTGTGAAGGATTGAAACTTATGGTGACTAAATGGCTGTCCAGAGCTTGAGGGTGTTGCACACTAATGACCACTTTTGATCACAAGGTGATTGCACAGGTCACCTGATAGGACGCAACCTTTCTACTAACAGTTGCAGTTTGACTTGGATTGACTGCAATCATTCTCAGAGAGACTGTCAAAGGTTTCCAAATAATTGCTGGTGAATAAATGCAGACAGATTGCTAACATGTTGCCATGAGTCTGAACAAGTCTTTGTCAATGAGTGTAACAGAGTTAAAAATGAAGTTTATTCATTCTTATTTCCATCCATCCATCCATCCATCCATTCGCTTCCGCACATCCTGTTAAGGGTCGCGGGGGGGCTGGAGCCTATCCCAGCTGTCATAGGGCGAGAGGCAGGGTACACCCTGAACAGGTCGCCAGCCTGTTACAGGGCCAACACAGAGGGACAGACGACCTTTCACACTCACATTCATGCTCTCATTCACACCTATGGGCAATTTAGATTAGCCAATTAACCTAACCCCAGTAAGTGCATGTCTTTGGAATGTGGGAGGAAACCGGAGTACCCGGAGGAAACCCACGCAAGCACGGGGAGAACATGCAAACTCCAGCAGTGCTAACCACTACGCCACCGTGCTGCCCATTAATCTTATATTGAGTATTTTTTTTAATTCTATCTCACTGAGCTATTTTTAATTTCTCATTGTTTTATTGATTTTGATTGTGGGAAATGTCTTTCTGCACTCTGCCTTGTTTGTCCCTCTTGGGCTTCCATAACCCTTCCTGGCCTGTGTAGCTTCCTCCCACCCTCTTCCCCTCACAGTGTTGTTCTGCGCTGCTGAGGGAGCAGAGTGCATGGGAAAAGGCAGACAGAAGTGGATTAATGTGTTTTAATCTCTTCTGCAGAAAATCAATATCCCAAACCACCTGAATGAGTCTTCTTCAGTAACCTATACGATCAGGAATCAAACCCGTTACATGAGCACAACTCAATGAAAATTTACTGAACAGCTGCCAGCTGGTTTCTCTGGTTATATTCCTGAAGAAAAGAAAGGTTGCTGAGCACAAATGTAATACTTAAATGTAAATATGTGAGTTTCTATGATTGATCACAATTAATTGCTGTATTATCACAGATTGCATCTAATTGCCATTTTGACCCCAATCAATCACAGACTGATTTTGTTTTATGCAAACATTTATGGCAAGTTTTAGTGACAGTGATGGCATGCTTCATAATCTCATTTGCAGCCAAAAAAGAACTGAAGTGAAATAACTCATTGGATAAAACAGATACTAACAAAGTTTAAAGTTGAGGACATAATTTACAGTATAGAAAACATGATAACCTGCAATATTTGTTATTGCAACACTCAGCATACTGCAAAATGTAAAAACATCACAATAATATCGTATAGTAAGTGAAGTAGTGATAATATTGCGGGGTGTCTGATGTTTCCCACCTCTATACACCAGTGTGTGTGTGTGTGTGTGTGTGTGTGTGTGTGTGTGTGAAAGAGAGATAGAGATAGAGAGTTTGTACCTCTGTGAGTGTGTGTGCCCACAGTCGGGCTGAGATTCGGATGACTGCACTGAAGCCCCGCCCGAGTGCTGCGACATCACACACAAACCTGATGCAGCCCACCTCACTGCTGCTGCAGTTCTAGATGGATGAACATGATTGATAGATGATTGATTAGTGATACTGAGTTGATAAATTAATATAACCATTATTGTTGTATTTTCATGATCCCTGAGTGAGAGCAGTAATAATGTAAAGTTTCTTCACCACATAAACAGTTTGTCTGTGTGAATTTGTCTCCATCTGCTGGATTGATGGAGAAACTGCAGAAACACTCGAGGAGTTTCCAACAAGCTGCAGACAGACACAGTTCAATTTAATTCAATTTTATTTAAATAGCACCAAATCACAACAAACAGTTGCCTCAAGGAGCTTTATATTGTGGGTAAAGACCCTACAATAATACAGAGAAAACCCAACAGTCAAAACGACCCCCTATGAGCAGCACTTGGTGACAGTGGGAAGGAAAAACTCCCTTTTAACAGGAAGAAACCTCCATCAGAACCAGGCTCAGGGAGGGGGGGTCATCTGCTGGGCGGGGGGGGGCTGAGGGGAGAGAGACAGGACAAAAGATGCGCTGTGGTTATTCAGGACCTTGTATATGAGGAGAAGAGCTGCAGCATTTGGATCAGCTGAAGGGAGCTTATAGGACAGCCTGGTAATAAGCCATTCCTGCAGTTTAATAAATTGATGTGCGTCATCTGGCTTCATTGATAGATAAAGCTGAGTATCATCTGGATAACAATGAAAATGTATGCAATGCTTTCTAATATTACTGCCTAAGGGAAGCATGTATAGTTCAATTCAATTCAATTCAATTCAATTCAATTCAATTCAATTCAATTCAATTCAATTCAATTCAATTCAATCAATTTAATTTGTATAGCGCCAAATAACAGTCATCTCAAGGCACTTTGTATTGTAGGTAAAGACCCTACAATCACACCTACAATAGTGTAAATAAATTGGTCCTAGCACAGAACCCTGTGGAACTCCATTAGAACCATTAGAAACCATTTTCCGACAGGACAAACTGCCGCGTAATTACAGTAATGCAAAGGGTGCTTGCACAAACATCTCAGCAGTGATGGCTCAGTGTTAAAGGGTTAAGCTTGATCAAAACGGAAAGTTTTAAGCCTAATCTTAAAAATAGAGAGTGTCTTTTAGCTTTTAAATTCTATTCTAGATTTAACAGGGAGCCAATGAAGAGAAGCCAATATGGGAGAAATCTGCTCTCTCTTTCTAGTCCCTGTCAGTACTCTAACTGCAGCATTTTGGATCAGCTGAAGGCTTTTCAGGGAGCTTTTAGGACAGCCTGATAATAATGAATTACAATAGTGCAGCCTAGAAGTAATAAATGCATGAATGAGCTTTTCAGCATCACTCTGAGAAAGGATGTTTCTAATTTTAGAAATATTGCACAAATGCAAAACAGCACTCCTACATATTTGTTTAATATGTGCATTGAAGGACATATCCTGGTCAAAAATGACTCCAAGATTTCTCACAGTGTTACTGGAGGCCAAAGTAATGCCATCCAGATTAAGTATCTGGTTAGACACCATGTTTCTAAGATTTGTGGGGCCGAGAACAAGAATTTCAGTTTTATCTGAATTTAGAAGCAGGAAATTAGAGGTCATCCAGGCCTTAATGTCTTTAAGACATTCCTGCAGTTTAATTAATTGATGTGTGTCATCTGGCTTCATTGATAGGTAAAGCTGAGTATCATCTGCATAACAATGAAAATTGATGCAGTGCTTTCTAATAATACTGCCTAAGGGAAGCATGTATAATGTAAATAAAATTGGTCCTAGCACAGAACCCTGTGGAACTCCATAATGAACCTTAGTGTGTGAAGAAGACTCCCCATTTACATGAACAAATTGGAGTCTATGAGATAAATATGATTCAAACCACTGCAGTGCAGTACCTTTAATACCTATAGTATGCTCTAATCTCTGTAATAAAATGTTATGGTCAACAGTATTTAAGCTGCACTGAGGTCCAACAGGACAAGAACAGAGATGAGTCCACTGTCAGAGGCTCTAAGAACCCAGAGGTGGGAAATAACAAAGTACAAATACTTTGTTACTGTACTTAAGTAGATTTTTCAGGTATCTGTACTTTACTTGAGTATTTATTTTTCTGACTACTTTTTACTTTTACTCCCTACATGTTTACACAAGTATCTGTACTTTCTACTTCTTACATTTTCAAACAGACTCGTTACTTTTTAACACGTCAGAGAGAAGTTTGCATTTTAGGTCAGTGCGCCATCAAACATCAACGGAGGAATAATAACATATAAGAGACAATCGTACCGGCGTGTCCTCCATCACCGGGCTTATCCATCCAAAGACATTAAAGAGGCAAAACCATATAATTAATGTATCATTTATAGCGCTATAATCAGGGTCACAGCGGGCCGGACCACCGGTGACAGTAAGCTGTGTTCGCGGCACATAAACAGCTTAACTAGCGCTACTGAAGAGGAGCGAGCATGAAGGGAGTAACGTGTGGCAGGTAAATGCAACGTTTCTAAATGCTCAACAAATATCAGCAAACACACAAAGTGTGTGCAGTTTGTCACACAGTGTGTCTGCGAGCTAAAAGAAGAGCTGCTGTATTTCAGGGAGAGCAAAGAGAGAGAAGTTCACTCAGAGATGGAGAAAGAGGAAGGAGAGGAAGAAGAGAGGTTAGATTTAAAGGTAAGGACTGCAAAACAAACTGAGGTATGCTGACTTTGTGTAATTCAAAGATTGTATGAAAATACTGCAGTTTAGTGTGTAATAAACAGGTGAGCTTGTTGTCCTGTATTTACAGTAAAGCTCTGTGTTGGTGCACAGAGGCTGTGTTCATGGTCAGAGTTACAGGTTACATCAGTGCAGCAGAGATGAGTTTGAATCAAAGCTGCTGATGCTGAGATTCATTCACTAAATCCAACATTTCTACAGCCTGTATGCTGTCAGTGTAGGGGATGGAGATCACCTCAGAGAGCTGTGAAATACTGGGTTACATCTTTGTGAGTTCACTTCATCCACACAGAGCAGTAAACCTCAGAGCAGCAGCAGCAGGTCAGCTGATCACAGCCTGCACACCAACATCATTTACTGCAGCTACAACAGAAAGCTGTGATTCTTCTCCCCATGCAGAGACACTACAGCTGATCTTAGGGTTCCTCCACCTTCTGAATCCCACTGTAACCCCTGAGTATCCTCATGTTGGTGTTTAGGTGGAGGCACAGTCACCCTCTACTATGGAGGACACAGAGAACAGAGCTGGGTTTAAATTCCCTTTAACAGTTTGTGTCCTACATAACAGATTCAAGCTGAGTGCATTCATTAGACTTAAAATTTAGATTGGAATAATGTTTCTATTCTCATGTATTATTTTATATTATTACAATAATATAGGATGAGGTTCAGTTAGCTTTACAGAAAAATATCAGGTAGAAACGTCCTCCAAAGAGCTACTTTTAGTTTCTTACTTTGAGTACATTTCAGAGTCTGTACTTTTTTTACTTTTACTTAAGTAAAGAAGTTGAACCCGTACTTTGACTTTTACCAAAGTATTTTTTAACACAAGTACTTGTACTTCTACTTAAGTACAGAATGTCAGTACTTTTGCCACCTCTGCTGAAACCTGACTGAAACTCTTCAAATAAACCGTTCCTCTGCAGATGATCAGTGAGCTGTTTTACAACTACTCTTTCAAGAGTCTTTGAGAGAAAAGGAAGGTTGGAGATTGGCCTATAATTAGCTCAGACAGCTGGGTCAGTGATGGCTTTTTAAGTAGAGGTTTAATTACAGCCACCTTGAAGGCCTGTGGTACATAGCCAACTAATAAAGACAGATTGATCATTTTTAAGATTGAAGCATCAATAATTGGAAAGACTTCTTTGAACAGTCTAGTAGGAATGGGATCTAATAACCATGTTGCTGGTTTGGAGGAAGTAACTATTGAAGTTAACTCTGAAAGATCAACTGGAGCCAAAGAGTCTAAACAAATACCAGCAGTGCTGAAAGCAGCCGAACATGAAGGTCAATCTTTGAGATGGTTACCAATAATTTTTTCTCTAATGGTTAAAATTTTAGACAGGTATGTAATGTGATTGACTCTGCGTAAAATGTGAATAATTAAAAATTATTCCAAATAAAACACATCAAATGTCTAAACTTGGCATTTATTTCACGTTTTGTCCGAAAAGTTTTATCACTTTGAAATGAATGCCGCGATGTGTTTCAATAAAGTTATAATGCTGAACATTTTTCTGCTGGTTGTATTTACAATCTTATTCTTTCGGTCACTACCCAAAGCTCATGACTATAGGTGATGGTAGGAACGTAGATCGACCGCTTCGCTTTTACACTAAGCTCCCTCTTCACCATGACAGACCGGTGCAGTGTCCACATCACTGCAGAAGCAGCCCCAATCTGTCTGTCAATCTCCCTCCTTCCGTCACTCGTGAACAAGACCCCGAGATATTTGAACTTCTCCACTTGGGCCATGAACTTGTCCCTGAGCCAGAGAGGGCACTCCACCCTTTTCTGGCTGAGGACCATGGCCTCAGACGTAGAGGTGCTGATTCTCATGCACTCCACTGCGAGCTGGAGGCCACCCCCTGATAACGGCAACAGGACCACATCATCTGCAAAGAGCATAGATGAGACTCTGAGGCCACCAAGGAAGAAGTCTTCCGCCATCTGGCTACGCCTAGAAATTCTGCCCATAAAAATTATGAACAGAATCTGTAACAAAGGGCAGCCCTGGCAGAGTTCAACAGCCACAGGAACCAAATCCAACTTATTATCGGCTATACGGACCAAGCTTTCACTGTGGTTGTACAGGGACTGAATGGCCTGCAACAACAGGCCAGACACCCGATACTCCCACAGGACCTCCCAAAGGATACCCTGAGGGACATGGTCAAATGCCTTCTCCAAGTCCATGAAGCACATGTAGACTGGTTGGGCAAACTCCTACGCACACTCAGATATCCTTGAGAGGATAAAGAGCTGGTCCAGCGTTCTGCGACCAGGACGAAAACTGGATTGTTCCTCCTGGATCTGAGGTTCGACTAACGGGTGGACCCTCTTTTCCTCTTTTCCCACAGGCTAACCAAGCCCGATAGGACTCTTTCTTCAGCTCAATGGCTCCCTTCACCCCCGGTGACCACCATCTGGTTTGGAGGTTACCACCACGACAGGCACCAACCACCTTGCAGCCACAGCTCTGAGCAGCAACCTCAACAATGGAGGTGTGGAACATGGTCCATTACGAGTCAATGGCCTCAGCCTCCCTCAGAATGCTGTTGAAGTTCTGTCGGAGGTGGGATTTGAAGATCTCCCGGACTGGGGCTTCTGCCAGGCATTCCCAGTGCACACTCACAATACGTTTAGGTGCACCAGGTTTGTCCAGCATCTTCCCCCACCACCTGATCCAACTCACCACCAGGTGGTGATCAGTTGACAGCTCAGCTCCTCTCTTCACCCGAGCGTCCAGAACATACGGCCGCAGATCTGGTGATACAATTACAAAATCGATCATCGACCTGTGACCTAGGGTGACCTGTTGCCATTTGCACTTATGGACATCCTTATTTTCGAACATGGTGTTTTTTATGTACAAATTGCGGTTTGCACAGAAGTCCAATAACAAAACACCATTCCTGTTCAAATCGGGCAGGCCAGTCACGCCCCTCCAGGTCTCACTGTCATTGCCCACATCAGCGTTGAAGTCTCCCAGCAAGACAATGGAGTCACCAGATGGAGCACTGTCCAGCACCCCGGCCAGCGACTCCAAAAAGGGTGGGTACTCTGAACTGTCATTTGGCACATAAGTGCAAACAACAGTCAGGACCTGTTTTCCAGCCCAAAGCCACAGGGAAACAACCCTCTCGTCCACCGGTGAAAACTCCGACGTAAAGGCAGCAAGCCGGGGGGATACAAGAATACCCACCCCAGCTCGCCGCCTCTCACCGAGGGCAACTCCAGGCTGGAACAGAGTCCAGCCCCTCTCCAGGAGACTAGTTCCAGAGCCCAGACCATGCATTGAGGTGAGCCCAACTATATCTAGCTGGTATCTCTCAACCTCACGCACTAGCTCAGGCTCCTTCTCCTCTAGAGAGGTGACATTCCATGTCCCAATAGCCAGTCTTGATAGCGAGGGATTGGTACGCCAGGGCCTCTGCCCTTGGCCACTGCCCGACACACACTGCACCTAACCCCTATGAGGCCTCCTGCAGGTGGTGAGCCTACAGGAGGGTGGGCTCATGTAACCTCTTCAGGCTGCACCCGGCCGGGCACCATGGGCTAATGCCCGGCCACCAGACGCTCTCCCTCGAGCTCCGTCCCCAGGCCTGGCTCCAGGGGGACCCGGTAACCCTATCTCAGGCAGGGTAAACTGTTCCCTCGTTGCTGCAGACATAAGAGTCTGTGCAGAAATGAGTTTCCTTCGAAGGGAGGCTGGCCTCTCCCTTAGAGATAAGGTGAGGAGTGCGGCCATCCGGGAGGGGCTCAGAGTAGAGCCGTTGCTCCTCCACATCGAAAGGAGCCAGTTGAGGTGGCTAAGGCATCTGATTAGGATGGCTCCTGACCGCCTCTTGGGAGAGGTTTTCTGGGAGGAGGCCCCGTGGTAGACCTAGGACACACTGGGGAGATTATATCTCTTGGCAGCCTGGGAATGCCTTGGGGTCCCACCGGATGAGCTGGAGGAGGTGGCTGGGGAGAGGAAAGCCTGGGCTTCTCTGCTTAGGCTCCTGCCCCCGTGACCCGGCCCCAGGTAAGTGGAAGAGAATGGATGGCTGGATGGATGACGAAGAAACAAACAAAAAAAAAGTTAAAGCCGCAAGCAGTGATGATTGGGCCCCCACACAAGGGCACACGTTGAGCCGTGATGCGGTTGAGTTTGCTGCATTTGGAGGTTGCTACCATCGGGAGTGTCACGAGGTCTCATGAATGAGGTTAGCTCAGTAGGCTACTCGGATGTCGCGCCATTTGGCCACCAAACAGCTCCTCTGCCCACTAGTTGGCACTGACAAGTGCCCACTAATTATATGTCATGATGCTGTATGTAGTGCCTGCACCCATCAATGAAAATTTAAAACTCATGGGATGATGACTAGCAGTCTACTGCTGATTTTCTGTTCCCACTAGGTTGCATTATGAGTGTGATGCAATTTTGGTACACAGATGTGTCCAGATTCACACTCTCATGAAGCATGTAAAGTTTGGGACAGAATGGACCATTTATATTTGAGATGTGACAATTTGGTGTCCTGTGGCAAATGATAGCAATTCCGTGCATTTCCACAAACAGGCCCTTTGAAAAAAGCCCAAATCTTTCCCAATTTAACATCATCAAGTTCTTTAGATTGAACTCACCAAATATCATATTGCTCTGATGAAATCTGTAGAAGTTAGCTAAAGCATAGGGCCTGAAAATGGAGCTAAATGCTCCTTTTAAAATATATCCAAAATTGGCAACACCATTTAATATTCTATAAAACCTGTAACAGTCATAATTGTGTAGTGTCTCTTTATGAGAGTCTAAGCTTTTGGTAGTGATGTCACAAGTGCGCACCACAGCTCCACTGTAGAGAGCGTGGGAGAAACGTTTTGGCAGATGGACGCATGGATCGTGGACCTCTATTTTTCTGTTTCCCTAACTCTTTAGGTTATGGGTTGTATGAAGACTGCTTATTTTCATTTATGATAATACAGCAGCCATTCAACTGGGCTTTATAAGGTTGGTGAAGAGTATGTTTATTAAAGGACAACACTGTAGAATTCCCAGTACCAGTGTGGTTGTGCGTTTTTGACCGTCTGCTAAGCCGCCTCCTCTTCACCACCGAACACAACCCAAACATCACAAATTGGCATCTTATCTTGGACCTCTGAATGCAGTATCTTTGAGCAGCGGACGTTTGATACATCAAAATGGTACTTCAAAGTGCAGTGATTGTCCACCATACTTAGTGGGAACAGGCCAGGCCGGCCCAATAGTTGTGATGCATTTCCATGGCAATAAGCAGAGCCGCAACAGCGCTGTTTTGGGTATCTGGTTCTCTGCTGAAGCCCTTCACCTCATTGACTGAGCGCACGCTACAAACTGCTTCATCTGAACAGTCTCTCCAAATCGGAACTTTGTCACGGGACTCGGCTCTGTGCCCAATCAGGACTGCAAGACTTTAAATTCATCTGAGAAAATACTGAACTGAAGCCATGAGGAGGAGGAAGAAGAAGAAGAAAAAAGGATAACTATTCATTGGATTCAGCAGTGTGAAAATTTTGTGTTGTTGCTGTTTGGAGGAATAACACAAAGATAGTTAAAAAAGTATTTCTAACTGCTGATTTTTGGTTTTCATTGGTTTGATAGGACTTATTTGAAAGCTGTTTAAAGAGTGTTTGACTTGAAAATGTTCTGCCCATACAAAGTTATAGCTTTATTTATCTGTTTTACAGCTAAACATTATTTTGGGTTCAGGGTGTAAACAGTCCACCTCCTGCTGACAATAGGTGTGCTGTTGGGGTTTCTTATAACTTCCTAGAGTCACCGACTGGTCGGTCAATAGGTGGACCAACCCTTTTCATACTGACGAGTTTGACCTGAAGTGACCTTATTTACATATTATGTGTCTCTTGGTGTTACATGACTGTTATGTGAGTTATTATGCAGGTCATGTTTATAAGGTTTTTACATATTATGTTGACTGTTCCAGAATTTTAAAAAATTGTATAAAAAAGGGAACTTAATTTTGTTATTGTCCTGAATATCCTACATTTATTTTCATTATGCAATATTTGTCCAAGTAGACATTCACCTTGTTGGAAACTGTCGTGTATGCCAGTTTTTCAATATTGCACTGTAGATTCCCTTTTTGGTTTCACCATCTTATCCTTGGTTATCCATGTATGGAGGCTCATTTAGTATGGTCTGTGCCTTTGCTGTGTTCGGCTGAGGACAGGGGGAATATGTAACAGTTGTAATTGTGTGGTGTCTCTTTACGACACTGCTTATTTTATATAAGACTGCTTATTTTCATGTATGATAATGCAGCAGCCATTCAACCGGGCTTTATAAGGTTGGTGAAGAGTGTGTTTATTAAAGGACAAATCTGTGGAATTCCCAGTACCAGTGTGGTTGTTCGTTTTTGACTGTCTGCTAAGTACGTCTGCCGCCGCCTCTTCACCACAGAACACAACCCAAACGTTACAAACTTTGGATAACTTTTGATGCCCAACTTATCTACATTATGTTCAGTGATTCTGGTGTCACTGGGTCAAATGCCCTAGGACAAGTTTGTTAAAGTAGAGGGTCTGAAAATGGCAAAAAATGCCGTAAAAATGACACCTTAAATTCAGCATGGCTGACTTACAGGTGGGTTTTGGGGATGGCTCCAAGAGACTTTTTTGCACATCTCACAATGTTACATAAGCCTGCAAATTTTCAGATATGTAGATAAAATGCAGAAATGAAATGAAAAAAAATCTAGGTGGTACTATAGAGCCATTTCGTCATATTCACAATTTTCACACTGAAGCACCATGTCTGATATTTATTCAGGCTGCTTTTGAGGTGGATTGGGTAGAACTGGAAGGAGTAGTACGTCAAAGTATGACACATGGTATTTCATGATATTTCTGATATTTTCAATTCCCACTAGGTGGTGCTGTAATGTTTATGGACTTTACAGATATCAGTGTGGCTTTGAGCTACAGACATTTGTTTCTTCATGGAAATTTATTAAAATTTGCCATATTGCCAGGATCACACCCTTTGACAAAAACTTAGTTTTGAAAATACTGTAACACCCACTCCTTAACGCTTTCCTGGCCAAATTTGAGATTGTTCTGCTCAACCACCTTGGAGCTGTACCTCAAAGTGTAAAACATGACATTTCCTGCTCCCACTAGGTCATGCTGCAACGGTCATTAAATGTTGTCATATATATGTATTCAGGGGCAGACTCTCATTCTACTGAAGAAGTTTGGTCCAGATTAGATAATGTATATGTGAATGAGAGCCAATCAAAATTTCCTGGCAAATTATTGAAATTCGCCATAACACCACAGCCAAGCCCTTGAATGAAAACTCACCAGTTTTGAAATTTAGATTCCCCGTGGTGCCAAGCCAAGCCAATTTTATTTATAAAGTACTTTAAAAACAGCAAGCATTGACCAAAGTGCTGAACAAAGAAAACAAGACAACAGTACACAAGGGAAATGCAGATAAAGAGATAACACATAGGATAAAAGCAACAATAACATACATAGTTTTATCATGAATCAAATGATAAAACAGTATAAAATAACTAGGTAAAATTAAATAAAAAATAAATACACAACAACTAAAATCAGTATCTCAAACCTGTCAAAAGCCAGGTGAATTAAGTGGGTCTTAAGAGAAGATTTAAAAGTGGCCAGCAAAGAGGCCTGTCTAATATGTAATGGCAGCGAGTTCCACAATTTAGGGGCTGCCACCACAAAGGCTCTGTCCCCCCTAAGCTTCTGCTTAGTCCACGGCACGTCCAAAAGCAGTTTGTCAGCTGATCTGAGCGAGCGGGAAGGGGAGTGTAGGTGCAGTAATTCAGAGAGGTACAATGGGGCAAGGCCATTTAAAGACTTAAAAACATATAAAAGATTTTTAAAATGAACTCTAAAATAAACAGGCAACCAGTGCAATGACGATAAAACAGGGGTAATGTGCTCCCTCTTACATGTTCCAGTCAAAAGCCATGCAACCGCATTCTGGACCAGCTGAAGACAAGCCAATGATGACTGGTTTACGCCAATATACAAATCCAGCCAGATTGTAACAAAGGCATGGATTACTGCTTCAAAAGGATTTTTCGACAGGATGGTTTTTAATCTTGGCGAGCTGTCTCAGGTGAAAGAAACTGGATTTCACCACAGCAGTAATCTGACCCTCCAACTTAAGACTCTCATCCATCTTAACACCCAGATTTGTGACCATGGGTTTTACATACTGGGATAGAGGACCCAGATCCACAGAAGTTGGCACCCCAGTGACGCCCGAACCAAAAACGATCGCCTCCGTCTTATTTTCATTAAAATTCACGAAGTTCAAAGCCATCCAAGCTTTGATTTCATACAGACCTTGACACTTTGTCAATTTTATGCTTTCTGAGAATAAAACCAAGGGGCAACAAATATAGAGAAAATAGCAATGTCCAAGAATTGAGCCCTGGGGCACGCCACACGACAAAGGAGCACAAGATGATTTAAAATCATTTAAGCAAACAGTAAAAGTTCTCTGGGTCAGTTATGATCTAAACCACTCTAGCACTGTGCCCTGAATACCTACACACCACTCTAGATGAATACTGTGGTCCACTGTATCAATAGCAGCTGTTGAATCTAAAAGAAGTAAAATCACATGGTCACCCGCATCTGTGGCCAGGAAAATGTCATTAAAAACCCTTAGCAAGGCAGACTCTGTGCTATGAAGACGCTTGAAGCCAGACTGAGAGACCTCAAGGATATCATTTTCATCTAAAAAGGCTTTCACTTTGCTATAAATGACCTTTGCCAGAATTTTAGAAAGAAATGGAAGCCTTGAAATAGGCCTAAAATTAGACAGCACAGTGGAATCCAGTCCAGGTTTTTAATCAATGGTAACACTGTTGCATGCTTGAAAGAATCAGGAACCACACCAGAAGGCAGGCTGCTGTTAATAAGGGCAAGAACAGCTGGGCCTAACACAGGAAAAACCTCTTTAAAAAATCAAGGTGGGATAACATCCACCGAGGAGCCTGAGGGCCTCAGGTGACCGACAGTCTCATATAAAAAAGACAAAGTGACAGGCTTGAACTGGTACAAAACAGCAGAGTAGGGAACAGAGACCATTGGGTCAGAAGTGGGAGATGATATGAGAGCCCTAACATTTTCCACTTTTGCCACAAAGAAATCTCGAAATTTTTCACAAGCCTCAGGTGAAGGCTCAACGCCGGTAGATTGAGGGACATTCAAAACAGAATCAATAATGTCAAATAATACATGGGGCCAGATGAGAGTATACTAGGATTATTTAGGAAAAGTATGAGGGCTGGAAATCGCTAAAATTGCCCAATTAATTAAAAATGGCAGACTTCCTTTTGGGTGTAGGGCATCTGACTCAATGGACTTTTTGTGTGTCTTGACATGTTACATGTGTACCAAATTTCATAATGTATGTGAAACACTGCAGTGGGAATTGAACTGAAGGTGGTGCCGTCGAGACATTTTGAAATGGACGAACAAGGTTAATTAGAGAGGCTGAGAGTCTCAGAGGTACAGGTGTGGATGGGCTCAGTGACTGCATGAATGAACAGTTCAACATGTTTGGATTTTTAGGCTTTTTGAAATATTTTCAACTTTTGCAAACCAACTGTAAGGTGGCTCTGCCATTAGAAAAACTGATTGATCAGTATTGTAGTAATCTATGATTAAAACCCTGATGTAAGCTGGTGATAAGTTATTTTACTGATATTTGACTGTGATGACCTCTGGATGCTAACTAACTAAGATTAAGGAATGACACCACGCTCCACCCTCAGGTCCATTCACATAGTTCACTTTCATTTTGTGAAAGGACACATTTGCAGAATAGAGAGATGGACAGGTTAGAGCAGGGGTGTAAAACTCAATCACAGGACAGGCCAAAATTGCACAGTCTAAGTTGAGGGCCAAACACGATTAACGTTTATTGAACATCTAAAACTGAAAATATTTGAATCAGCAATATGAATTTGAATAGCCAGAATACAGCAGCATTTTCCTCAACACATTAAATAAAATATAAAATTATATTTTTCTTCAAAAATAACATTAGGGAAAATTAAAATATTTCAAGCTGATGAAAATCTGCAATGTTTTTTCAAGAAAAAACTGATGTGAATTTCTGCGCTTCAAAGTCGGAAAAACTGCGTAAACTGTTCACTGTGTCCAGTTTATCAGTAAAAAGCGCAGCTGCAAACACAGCAGTGGAGACCTGTCTGATTTTTTGGAAACTTGGAAAGTGACATAAATTCTCTTTTGGCATCTGCACCTCTCGCAGGTGCAACTAGTCACTGTGTGACGCAGTGATGCACTATCAGCTCAACTGTGCAGGTCTCCCTCTGCATCTTCTCCTGCATCTGTCCCACCAATCCACTCTTTTCCCTACACATCGCAGGCAGGGAAAAGAGACACATGGGTTTACCTCCTGTAGCACCCTCACGGATTAACGAGCGCACGACGTAGAATCATAAAACAGGGTTTATTCTTGTCTTCACAACCCATGAGAACTGCTCACGACAGAAGAAAACAACAAAAAAATACCATATCAAAACTCATTCTTGTACTTTGTGTCAGTCAACGAAGATATTAATCACAGATAATAAAACATATAAGTACACAAACCTCGTGAACTGACATCCAGGAGGGGCTAAACAATCCTTAACGATCTTAGTTTTTTCTTCTCCACCTTCTTTCTCCCTTCTTTCTTCACTTATCAACTTTCTGCGTTTCTTTCTCTCTGTGTGGAGCTAACCAGCTGCCGCAGCCCGCATAGCATGTGCATCGGTACAGTGGGCTCGGGTGGAAACACAAGCTACAAACAATTGTACTTTCTATAGTCCACCACTAGGTGGTGCAAAAGAGCTAGTTCAAATATACAGCTCAACGAAAACTTAAATGTAAATACTGTTACACCTCCTATCAGGTCCTCCGCCTCCCACCTTTTTGGGAAATCACTGTAAGACTGTAAGAAGTGCTGAACAATGTTTTGGCAACACAGGAAAAGAGGTCAGTGCACAGGTCTTGACCTGCGTGTCAGCTGCTGCAGTACATTTTGGGACTTGTAGTATAAGTGGTGGGAGCACTATTTACCCATGGGCCATATGAAATTATCTCACTGTATATAATTATATCAAGGACCAGATCTGGCCCACGGGCCTTGAATATGACACATGGGTTAGAGAAAAGCAGGACAAAGAGACAGACAAGTGAGACAGACAGGTTTTGGACCTTGAATGGGTCAATTTGTGATGCATTCAGGGTCCAGCAGCTCAATGATTCTTCAGAGGCACTGGAGAAGATATAGAGCAGGAAGTGATGTCGCCAGGTGGAGGGGAAGTCCACCGTCAGCCGAGCATTGACTGCACTCGGGCCCTGATTCCTCAGCTACATAGCAGCATAATTAATAACATAAATATAATCAGTGTGATCAGTATCAGTTTAAAGTCCTGACAGAAATTCCGAGGTGGGGCTAATGTTGGACAGAACTGGTCTCACCTCGTAAACATGTTCCACCAGTGGACCCACTTCCTCTAAACTCCCAGGATGCAATGCAGGCTTCCAATCAGGGAGGGGCAAGACAATGTCTGGGGGGGAGGAGCCTCTGGAAGATGGCAGCATGGTCATGTTTTGAAATGACTCGAATATTGAACAAGAAGCAAAGTATTGCTTGTTACCCTCTGATCTGCAGTGTCACCTCGGCCTTCACCTGGACCTCCACCATCACCTCGTTACTGCTTGAGTTCACTGAGTTCTTACTGAGACACAGACAGGCAGGTAGAAAGACAGTCAGGCAGACACAGACAGATGGTAATCAGCTGCTTCCACCATGACCAAATGTGCCTCCAGTGAACCAACAGAAACAGTGTGCACCTCCGTATTCTGAGGTTAAAGGTGATGTAACTCTCCACCTCCTCCAGGTGACCAATGCTGAACAGGAGGCTGGTCTGCAACTACAGACACACACATGTACACACAGCACTGCATCATTTCACACTCAGGTCAGGAAAACACTCTAACCCTAGAAGATAACTATATGTTAGTGAGCTTCAAAAGTGCCGCCATTCAGGGGCTTCCTGCAACAGCACAAGTTAAATTATTGTAATAACCCTATGTTGGCTGTGGAGCTCAACTTCTCAGCTTTCAGAAACCATTTGGATCTTTCCAAGGGGACAAATTGTTGTGTACTTATGGTATTGCAAAATGTGCTTGCCCAGTCATGGTGGTAGCAATAAGATGGGTGTTAAAGGTGGATGGGGCATGTCGCCAATAACAGCTGGCTATTCAAGAGAGGACCCACTCTGTATAGAATCAATTCAATTCAATTCAATTCAATTCAATTTTATTTATATAGCGGGAATTAACTAAGTAACTAAGTTTAAGGAATTAGATCCTTAAACTTAGTTACAGCACTTTCAGAAAGACTTCTACTGTAATAAAACTTATTCCCCACTGCTGTGTAATCCATTAGAGTAAATGTAAATGTTACTAAGAAATGATCAGACAGGAGGGGGCTTTCAGGGAATACTGTTAAGTCTTCAGTTTCTATGCCATATGTTAGGACAAGATCCAGAGTATGATTAAAGTGGTGGGTGGGCTCCTTTACATTTTGAGAGAAGCCAATTGAATCTAACAATAGATTAAATGCAGTGTTGAGGCTGTCATTCTCAACATCTACATGGATGTTAAAATCACCCACTATAATTATTTTATCTGAACTGAGCACTAAATCAGATAAAAAGTCTGAGAAATCAGACAGAAACTCTGAGTAAGGACCAGGTGGACGATAGATAATAACAAATAAAACAGGTTTTTGATTTTCCCAATTAGGATGGACAAGACTAAGAGTCAGGCTTTCAAAAGAATGAAAACTTTGTCTGGGTCTTTGATTAATTAATAAGCTGGAATTGAAGATTGCAGCTAATCCTCCTCCTCGACCTGTGCTTCGAGCATTCTGACAGTTACTGTGACTCGGGGGTGTTGATTCATTTAAACTAACATATTCATCCTGCTGTAACCAGGTTTCTGTAAGGCAGAATAAATCAATACGTTGATCAATTATTAAATCATTTACTAATAGGGACTTGGAAGAGAGAGACCTAATGTTTAACAATCCACATTTAATTGTTTTATTTTTTGGTGCAGTTGATGAAGCTGTATTATTTATTGTTTTTGAATTTTTATGGTTAAATAGCTTTTTGCTGATTTTAGCTTTGGTTTTTGGTGGTCTGGGAGCAGGCACCGACTCTATGGGGATGGGGTTTTGGGGGGATGGCAGGAGGAGAGAAGCTGCAGAGAGGCGTGTAAGACTGCAGCTCTGCTTCCTGGTCTCAACCCTGGGTCGTCAGGTTTTAGGGTTAATAAATTTGGCCAGATTTCTAGAAATGAGAGCTGCTCCATCCAAAGTGGGATGGATGCCGTCTCTCCTAACAAGACCAGGTTTTCCCCAGAAACTTTGCCAATTATCTATGAAGAATTATCTATGAATCAGAAAATACACATCTGCAAAATCCAGTCAGCGTGAAACTGAAAGACTGGAGACAGCTCTCAAGGTTCATTTCACTAACAAACTGATGGTTAAAGGGAGAATTGTTCAGCGCATTGGAGCTCAGTGTCCCAGCATAGGTTTTATATTGCCCTTCTCTACTTTACATGAGCACACAGAGTGCTATCATTCACCCATTCACATACTTTCATACAAGCATTTTCTAGATTGAAGTCTATCTAACATTCACACTGATGAATGCACTGGGAGCAGAGAACCAAACATTTCAGGAGGAGTTGTAGAGATGAAGTAGCTCAGGGGAGAGCTCCAAGACAGCGTTTAGGACACATTGAATCCTATCCAGGACTTAACCCTAGCACCTCCTGAACAGGACACCCTCACACTGATCTGGGCAGTAGATGATAAATGGATGAAGCATGACAGCAACAGCGAAAGAAGGTGAAATGTTGATGAGGTGGAGGTGAACTGATTCCAAAAGATAAAGTAGAGTGATGGATGAAGCTGAGGTTGTGGACCTTTGGGGGTGAATAGGTGCCATTCATCAACTGCATGAGACAGAGCTGAGATTATATGCATCAAAACGACACTGTTTTCATTTTGAAATGGCGTTGTGTAAATGGGGCCTCAGCTACTGCACACCTGCTATGCTGTCTGTGTGCACACACCCAAAGCAACATGACTGGCTTCAGCAATAGCAGCAGTAGCTGAGGATTATTGGTAAATAGGAGTAAACATTTAAAACTTGAAGTCACAACATGAACCCTACAATAGTCACATGACCATCATGGATTGGAGACATGCTCACCTTGTGTCCTTGTCTCATGGGGTTCCCAAGGTCACAGATAACAACCACAGTCTGGTTCTCCTTCCTCTGCATGCACACCAGCCTGTTTACACCCTGTTCACACATATAGAATTCCATTTGTGTCAAAAATAAGTAGAAGTAATATGTGTAGATGTTGTTGGTCTATGTTGCTGCTATGTGTCTTTGGTTGATGCCTATGTAGATGCTGCATGTCTATGTTGCATATGTGTATGTCTCTAGCTGCTGTTGTGGTTATTACTCACTGCGATCTTGCCCATTCATCTGCAGTAAAGTTGTGTATACCTTGTAGTTGTTTTTACCCCCTGTTGTTGGTTCATGTAGTTTTCTGCACATCTTGAACTTTTGGTCAATGTCGTTGGTCCATGCTCTTGGTCAGTGTTGTTGTTGCCTGTTCTCTTTGTCATTAATAACTTTTGAAGTAGGTCTTGTCCGATCAAAGTGTTTATTAGATATTAGAAAAATGTTGGTCTTTCAATATCAGTGGTTTCAAAATGTTTAGATTTCGACGTTGTTGGGGAAGCAGTCGCCCCGTCGCCCTCCCCTCCCTGCCGCCAGAGGTGTGGTCGCGTGGTGTGGGTTTTCGCACAGGGGGGTGTCCGACGCCGCATAGATGGTGGGCCGACGGAGGGAATGCGGCCAGATGCGGCCTGTGGAGATGCTGGACGCACGCCGGGCCCTTCTTGCGGATCACCTTGGCTGCGGTGCCTGTCGAGGCCCCCCCATCTCTCCGCCTCACCGGGGAGGGCGGCTGTATTTTCTTTCAGGTTAACTGGGAAGGACCAACCCCGCTGGACAGAAGTCACTGTAATAATTCCAGACATGCCAGAAGATATCAGAAGACAGGTTTACACGCTCCTTTAGAAAAGAATTGACCCTTTGAGGGACAGTGATTGTTTTGGAATGGACATCTGTTTTGAGGCTGTGTATGCATAAAGTAGCCTATTATAAGACATGAGGACAAATTATTCTCAATATCACAATTCTCAATAGAAGAAGTCTGAATTGTTGACTGGAGATGAAAAATGTTTTACTTAATAATTTATAGAAAGACCTCATTATGTTTTATCTTGTATTCATTTTTCATTTTTACATCATGCGCCCTGCCAATGTGTGCACACATTTATACATAGTAAATAGCCTGAACTCCGTGGTGTTATTTTAAAGTTTTAGGCACAGAAAATTACCCACCCCCCATCATAATCCCGAGGCTATTTGTGCCAGGACCCCTTCCTCTTCCGTTGCTACCCTAATTAATGCCAAAAGAAAATACGACAATGTCGAAATCTAAACATTTTTGAAACCATTGATATTGAAAGACCAACATTTTTGTAATATCTAATAAACACTTTGATCAAACAAGACCTACTTCAAAAGTTATTAATGATGAAGAGAACAAGCAACAATAACACTGACCAACGACATGAACCAACAGCATGGACCAATGACATTGACCAATCACAGAAGTTTAAGAAGTGCAGACAACTACATGAACAAACAACAGGGGGCAACAGCTTCAAAAACAACTGCAAGGTGTACACAACTTTACTGCAGATGAATGGGCAAGATCGCAGTGAGTAATAACCACAACGGCAGCTATGTCTATGTAGCATACACATATGCTACATAGACATATGCAACATTTACATATGGAGCAAACACATATGCAACATACATATATCCATAAAAGCATGACGACTGTAGACATCAACCAAAGGCACATAACAACACATAGACCAACAACATCTACACATATTACTTCTACTTATTTTTGACACAAATGGAACGCCATATACACAAACAACAACAAAGTCACTGTGTGTGTATGTGTGTGTGTGCTTGTGCGTGCATGCATGCATGCGTCCATGCGTGCGTGTCACCTGACTGCTCTGGAAGTGTGTATGTTTCGGGATTCGGACCACGAGCTCGGTCTCATATGCTCCTTCACCAGAGTTCACAGCTGACACTAACAGCAGCACTGACTGATCCCCACCAACCAGCACACTGTCTGACAAACTGACACACACACACACACACACACACACACACACACACACAGAGAGAGAGAGAGAGAGAGATCTGTCCATGTGAAAACAACAGCGGCAGGAAAACAGTTCAAGAAAGATGATCTGACAGAAATACAGGAGTTACTGTAGAATCAATTACAGAATCAGAATCAATTTATTGTCATTACATGGGAGATAAGTGTTCTGTGGCCTAGCTGCTGTCAGAGGCGCTGCTGTTTAAAAAGATGGAAACAAAGCAAACACAATGGGGTAGGTGAGGAGAAAAAAAAGCATCTCATATTTTGCCCTGTAATGGGGCACAATATGATGTTAGAAAAACCTCCATATAGCATAGTGTGGGTACACTGCATGGGAAGCACTAGGGTGGGGAGGGGGGGTGGAGGCGAATGGGTTTAGGGTTACTGTGTAGCTGGCCCAGCTCTCCTTTGACTAAACAGTCCTGATAAAGGTGGAATGTTCATCAGCAAGCGGTCACGAGGAGTACCAGTTCACACAGATCACAAGATGGGATGGTGCCGGGGAAGAGCATCTGTTTACATAACTTCCAGGAGAGAATGAGATTTCCAGCTATCCAAGGCCAGGCAGGGGGGTTAAATTCCAGATTATGCAATTGTTTAGGTACAGGCTGTCACTGATAATTTACTGATTACCTTAAGTCTTACTGAAACCTCTCAATGGTGAATTCCAATCAACCAAATTCTCTTGGTTCTTCCTTACATTGCAGAACAGACACTTCTCCCGGATTTAAACCATTTCGGTTGCGGGAATGACTGAAACTGGTCTACGACCCACATAACAGGACTTCCAGCTTCTGATTCAAATCCAGCAGATTCTGAGTCTGAGTGTGTAATCCTTTGCACATACTTTCATATTGACCAGGGAGTCTTGTCAAAGCCCAAACAGCTGCCCAGACTTTCTGAATTTCCCAATAAGTCAGGTAGCCTCCAAGTCCAATCAGAAAGTATCCTGAAACCCATAAGCCAAATATGTAAGCGTCTTCCACATCTTCAGTGGACAAACCTGCCAGGCACATTATCCTGCAGTGTCCCCAGGAGTCCATAATGTAGCCAGCTGGGTAAGTTCCAGTCAGACAAGATGGTTCTCCTTTTCTCAGTCTCATTTTCATCAAAGAAAATTTGATCAATAGCACTGAGAGACCAGCTTACCAAATCCATAGTTTTAATTTCCAGTTCAGAGATGTGTAAAGAGAGGCTCTTGAGCACAAGCCAAGCAGCAAAGCAGGGTAGATAAGGAGAGGGTTGGGAGAGAGAAAAAAAAGAGGTCCGTCTCCACCGAGAGCAAGAAGAGCAGTATGTATGTAACTTCAGTTCAATGAATGTCTAAATCCTGTCAGTTTTAAAGATGTGGCCACTCCTTGGCTCCACCCCTTCTTGTGTCCTTTTGAGGTTGCTCACAGTGAGCACAGATCAGCAAGTGAGAGAGGACCAGACTGTGAAGTCTGTTCATATCCATAAAGTTGGACTCACGGCTTTGCGCTCAGCCTCAGCTCAGGAACACAGACGTTATCAGCCCCACAGTCCAGGACGATTCTGGTCTACACACGCACACCCAACCCAATAACACACACACACACACACACACACAGAGAAAGAGAGAAGTAAACTTTTTCATTCTATAATTTTATTTCATATTAAACCTTTAAAACTTGTTTCCAAACCTCGAGCTTATACGTGTGTGTGTGTTTGCGTGCGTGCATGTTAAATTCACCTGTGCAGCAGCATGTGTCTGTCCATGCAGGAGAGCATGCTGGGTAGTGTTGAAGAGGCCAATGTTAACAGTGATGAAGATCGGACTCAGCTTGTCCCGAACTTCTTCTTCAGACTACACACACACACACGCAAACACACGCGCACACACGTGCCTTTGTTCACCTGTTTTTCTTGTTCGTTTTTTTTTTTTTTTAATTCTTTTACTCACTTTCAGGTATGCAGTGTAATTGATACATGCCACGCCCACCTCCCTCTCAACCGTTAGTGCCATTGTCTCTTGTGGTTGATTGGTCAAAAGCAACTGAGTCCGTTGGACTTGCTTCAATCTGTCCAGCTGTAACTCTACCCTCATACCTGTGTCAGCCAATCAGCAGAGAGAAAGTGAGAAATGAGGTCACTAACAGTAAAGTTTCAGCTGCCCAAGGAATTGTTCACCTGAGGATTTTACCTGTCTTCTTGGGAATTCTGTGACCAGACAGGTGGACACACAACTGGATGATAAAACTGAGAAGAAAACAAAACATCTGGACTAAAGTATTTATGTGAACTTTACATTTCTCTGTCTGTGATGTTAAATTACTGACATTCAACAAAATGCAGAAGACATTGAACTCTTCTTCAATCCTTCATACTGATGCCTCAAACTCTCCAAAGACAGCTGGAACCTCTAATTAGTCTGTAACCCACCTGTGGAGCTCCTGAAACCTTAAGACCTTAACAAAAACAATGGAGCCCAAGCAATAAAATCCTCGTGAAGAGGCTCCTGGAGATATTAATCAGGGACTGTGGAGTCTGAGGGCTAGTTCAAACCAAGTCATCACATTTCAGCAGGTAAAGAACCAACGTTTAAATTTGTAACCCTGTTGAGCCCCCTCAAGCTATTTAAGAACCCCTGGAACCTCCCTGAAAATAAAATTCATGTTTTAATGTTTATAAAAAGTTAAATAACAAGCTCACTTTAGAGTTTTGGATTTAATTTTGTTTATATCTAAATTTATCAAAAGACAGTTTGATCATTACCAGGACACAGATTTGTTTTCTCGATGACACAGTTTGATGTCTGGATTCAGGAAGTCCGGCGTTAGGGAGAGAACGACTCTGGACCGGATAACTGCCTGAGACCTAGACACACACACACACACACACACACACACACACACACGCACACACACACACACACACACACACACACACACACACACACACACACACACACACACACACACACACACAGGGTTATTGGCCCATTTTTGTTTTTTGTCTGTAAATGAGTAAAATAAAAAGCACCAGAACTCCAGAACTTTACGTACTCCACTGAGCAAGAAATAATAAAACATTAGTTTAAACCTGCACATTAAATTTGAGCCCCAGAAAATTGGGAGTGAGTTAAATATTTTTGTTGAACTTCAAATATATTTAATTATGTCATCAAAAAATATCAATATATTTCTTTTAATTATTTTGCACAAATAAAAATAGATTGTTGAAATGAAAACAGCAGGCTGGTTCAGGACTCTTCTACGAAGCCATGCTGCTGGAATAGCTGCAGGATGCGGTTTAGCATCATCCTGCTGAAATATGAAGACCTTCCCTGAAGAAGACATCGTCTGCATGGGGGCACATGCTGGTCCTTAGTCTGGAGGATGCAGCATTCTTTTTTGGATTCATCTGACCTCAGAACATTTACCTAGGTCCATTTTAAAGAGCTTTGGCTCAGAGAAGACAGCGCTGTTTCTGGATCGGGTTCACAAATGGCTTCTTCTTGTTTAACCTGTATGTGTGGATGGCATGGTGAGCCGTGCTCAGTGATTTCTGGAAGGGTTCCTGAGTCATGCAGTGATTTTCAGCACAGGAAAAGGCCTGCTTTTACTGTAGTGGTGCCTTAAGATCACAGGTTTACAGCCTCGTCCCTGTACGCAGATATTTCTCCAGATTCTCTGACTCTTGTGATGATATTATTACTGTACATGCTGAGATATCCAGATGAGGTGATTGGTGAACCTCTGCCCAGCTTTACTCCTCAGAAACCTCTCTAAGATGCTCTTTTTATGTTGCTGACCTGCTGCCAATTAACTTGATTAAATTAATTAGTTGTAAAATGTTCCTCAAGGGTTTCTTTGATTACCACTTACTTTTCCAGCCTTTTGTTGTATGGTTGTGTGTTGCAAGTGTTGTTGCCATCAAGTTCAAAATGGGTTTATATATATACTTTTTTTGCTATTGTAAAATGGCTAACATGTGATATGTTTTCTATGTTCTATTGTGGGTGAAATATGTCTTTTTTGAGATTTGTAAATTACATCCTGAGTTTTTTGGAGTTCAGTTTGTACTTCAAATGTGTTAATATAAACCTGATTAATTAAATAATGAATCTAAATGACACAAAATGCACCAAGGATTTTGGGATCCTGAAAGTCTTAGAAAGGTTTCAGACTGTGAAGGTATGAGGATTCATGGACGTCTTAGATGTTGCAGGTCTGGCACCCTGAAAGTCTGGATCCTCTGGAGTTCTTTGACCTTTGGAAGTCTGGGGACCTAGGGCAGTTTGTGATCATCTGTACTTCAGATGATCAGATTCTTACCTGTAGACAAAGACTTTGTCTGCAGCCCATGCTCCAACCAAAAGATCTACAAACACACAGACAGTGCGATTATACTGATTATCAATTGTTGATCACTCCTTATAGATCTGCATTAATGAATAACTTGAATGTACCTGGGTATCCATTCCCATCGATGTCTGCCCCTGACCTCAGAGTAAAGCCAAATGCTGTCCTGCTGCTAGGCAATGGACTGTTAATCACCTGGGATGGGATGACTGACAACCCATTACTGTTGCCCAGGTAGATGAACACCTGACCCTGCCCACTTTCCCCTGACCAGGGGGCACCAATGGCTACATCTGCAGAGAAACAGCCATAGGTTTGATCCTGATCTCAGTGGGACATTTCCTTGGACATAGAGGCTGTTTGTGCAGTTACCTTGGTAACCATCCATGTCCAAGTCACCCAGTGCAGCGAGGGCGGAGCCAAAACGCCCATACAAGGAGAAGCCGATCAGTGACTGGTCTGGCTGGGAGGAGAAGGAGCCATGTTTTCTCTGCAAGTACAAAACTACCTGCACAACAACAACAAAAAAAAAATATATATATATATAGTTTGAAAATACTGAAATATATTAGAAGCCAGAACCATGTAGGCTGGTTCATACTGGTCCAGACTCTGTGTGCTTGCTTTTGTTTCAGCAGAAACCGGGAACCTGATTTAGGACCACCTCCTAAAGGGGGCTAAAGCTCTCAGAGCTGGAATCAGAGCTGGACTTCGACAAATAATCCATGATAATGAAAATAAAAATACCACACTTTGAATATTCACATTTACAGGGATGCTCAGGTGTTAATACCGCCCCTGCAGGTTGAGCCACCTTTGATGATCTACAGTCAGACTGTATGAAAACATGAATGGACTGTCATGAGGAATTTAACAGTAGTTCTGGCATGAATTCAGTTCTACACACCTAATTGGTAAATCTCATACACTACACTGTTTTGGCCTGACAGAACTGTGTTGCTGCTTTCTGACTATTAGAAAACAAAGACAAGGACTCGATGTTCATACCTGTCCTCTCTCCTGTAGGTGCTCCTTCACTCTGTCCATGAAGAGAGGAGCTCCAACCAGCACGTCATCCAGGCTGCACAAAGACAGACAGACAAATAAGGAGACACACAGACAGAAAGACAGACAGGTGTGCTTCACTTTTAAACCGCTCTGATATCTGAAAGTGTCCAAAGCAAACATCTTCTTACCCATCACTGTTTACATCAGCCACAGCTACACTGTGTCCAAAGTATGACGCCACCTACAGGACACCACAGGCCCACTTTTAGAGTTGCAATTTGTACACGTTATTTCCACAGCAGGTGGAGGTTTACCTGAGTTCCCATAAAGGTGTGGTAAACTCTTAGAGATCCAGTACTTCTGCCATCATAGATTTTCACCTGTTAATACATAGATGGATGATAAAATCCAGAAAAAACACAAAAAATACAAGGTAAAGACCCTGAGGCACTTACCTGGGCAGTTAGATTGAAGCATTATTTATGTGGACTCTTATTTAACCCCCTGCAAATCATCACATTATCATAGTGGAGAGGTTTATGTGTCCTAGTGTTCCCTAAGACTTTTGCCCCCACAGGGTCTCCCATGGTAAATTGGTCCTGGGTCAGGGGCCAGATGAAGAACAATTCAGATGACCCCTATGGAGCAAAGATCAAAGGAACAGCTTACCCAACCTGCGACAGGGTTACTAGGCCCCACCCTGGTGCTAGGCCTGGGTGGGGTTCAAGGTGGAATGCCTGGTGGCCGGGCCTTAGCCGGTGGGGCCTTGCTGGGCACAGCCCAAAGAGAAGACTGCCCTCCTGTTGGCCCTTAGGAGAGGTCGTAGGGGTCAGGTGAAGTGTCTGTCAAGCAGTGGCTAAGGGCAGAGACCCTGGGGGACTGATCCTGGGCAATCGAGGCTGGCTACTGGGACATGGAAGGAGCCTGAGCTAGTAAGTGAGGTTGAGAGATACCAGCTAGATATAGTTGGGCTCACCTCAATGCAAGGGAGATTGATAGACAGATTGGGGCTGCACCTGCAGTGATTTAGACACTGCATCAGTCCATCGTGGTGAAGAGAGAACTGAACATGAAAGCAAGGGTCTTAATCTACTGGTCAGTCTATGGCCTTACCCTCACCTATGGTAACAAGCTTTGGGTAGTGACCAAAAGAACAAGATCATGGACACTAGCAGTGGAAATGAATTACCTCCAAAGGGTGGCTGCCCTGTCCGTTAGAGATAGGGTGAGGAATGCAACCATTCAAGAGTGGCTCAGAATAGAGTCGCTGCTCCTCCATTTTAAAAGGAGCCAGTTGAGATGGCTCGGGCATCTGACTATGGCTACGCTCACAGCGCAGCCTGAAGTGACCCAAATATGATTTTTTTGCCCTTATTCGAACTATATCTGATCTTTTCATGACAGTCTGAACAATACAGATCAGATTTTTACAAATGCGACCCAGGCCACTTGGATATGTCGTCCTAAATCAGATACGTATCTGATCTTTTCAAATGTGACCTGTGTCTTTACAGCCAGGTCACATTCATCCGACCTGTACATCACTGACACTCGACAAAAGTCACTATTCTGAGTCCTGATCCATGTTTATTTCCGCAAACACGGAGCACACTCATTACATGTGACGTCACTGCGTCCTCTACTGCGCATTTGGGACACTTTTAGGTTGTTTGCAGTTCACACAGGAGATCACATTAAAGTCGCATATATTTGGAAACGTGAACGATCATGCAGAAAAAAATTGGATTTCACAAAACATTGGAATTGAGCATTAAGTCCTGCAGTGTGAACATAGCCTAGGATGCCTCCTGGGTGCCTCCTGAATAAGGTGTTCCGGGCATGTCCTACTGAGAGGAGGCCCCTGAGCTCTTCCTGTCCATGTGTCAAAGCATCCTTGGGCAAGATACTGAACCCTGAGTTGCCACTGATGCATGTGTGTGAATGTTAGATAAGAGTTCTTGGGCATAGATAAAAACACTGCATGAATGTGTGTGTGTGTGTGTGTGTGTGTGTGAGTGTGTGTGTGTGTGTGTGTGTGTGTGTGTGTGTGTGTGTGTGTGTGTGTGTGTGTGTGTGTGTGTGTGTGTGTGTGTGTGACTGAGTGAATAAACTTGTAGAAGAAAGTGCTTTGAGTGTACAAAATTGAGTACAAAGGAACAATTTAAGTATCAGACTGTATAAACTGCATCGCCAGTCAAAACTGAAAAAATCCATAAAAAAGTTATTAGTCTGCTACAATTTTTATTGTTGTTGAACTGTCCCATAGATTTGTGGATCATTTGACAGCCATATCTCAAAGGATCCTGCAGAGTAAAGCAGTAAAATAAAGTACAATACAGTTTTGTAGAGTAAATAAACAGAATCTTACTGTTCCTGCTGTGTTTCTGTCATTTGGAACTCCGACCAGATAATCTGTAACACAAACAGTCAGACAGCAGCTAACTAGATTTAGATTATATTCAATAATTTAATCTCCACCATTTTTTAAGTATATCTTATTATAACCTGGTGTCGAATCTCCAGTCAGTAGGCCACTGGACACTGAGTAACCTGAAACACATTTGAACCCATTTCCAGTGAATTCTGTGAAATAGTGGCAACACCTGATAACAGTGGAAGCTGATCATGAAACTTTTATTTTCTAAATTGGCAGTTCCTTGCCTACTCACCGTGGTAAAGATCATAGCCTCCCCTCTCATCTGACTGGCTTACACCTGCTACATACTTTATAGGATCGTTGCTCTGCCCACTGTTGATGATGTCATGAGCATTCACAGTGATCACCTGACCTGAAAACAGCACAGTGTTTGTCAGTGATGATGTAAGTAGTGATGTCAGAGCTTACCTGCTGGTGATCCTCCTGTACTGGGAAATGTTCTTTAAAGGCCAGAAAAAGAAAAACACACTATTGAGACTGAGTTCACTGGGCCTAAAATTTACAGTTTTTTTTTTTTTAGCTTTCCTGCAAATGTCAGTGGACTTTTTAATAAGTTTCCTTACTCATCCAATATAATATTCTGGTTCTGGTTTTGATTTCAGGTCTATATAAAGTGTAATTTGTTGTAGTTACAGTCAGTGCCCAAGAGGAGGCCCCTCACCTTGGAAGAAGAAGCTTCCTGGCGCTCCAAGCACCAACCGGCCATCCTAAACATGACATGAAGGGACACCACCACATAGAGCCCACATCAGCATCATCAGGCTACTCTGTGATGTCACTCCCACAAGAATGACTGCACCCACCACCACCTCACCTTGGTGACATCAGCACTGAAGCCAACCTCACAATATCGCTGGTCGTTTCCTTGACAACAAGAGACAGATATAAGACTTGAAAAGAAGGACATAGACCAGACCTTCATTGCTGTGTTTATTCTTACTGCTGCTAATGTGTTTGTAGTCTTCCTCCATCATAAGCCCTCTGCAGGGGGAGAAAGGGGTGGAGCTTCCTGACTTGTGATCCAATAGGAGGCAGTTCCCCACAGGTGTTATTCCCGACTCCGCCCGTCCCCGCTGAACATTCCAGTGGAAAAGTGGTGCACATGCCTGAGAGGTGCACAGCAAATCATGAATGATCTTTACAAAGAGCCCAGCTTCTGCATGTATTGTGGGTGTAATGAGCTGTACAGCTGGTAGATGGTGCTGACAGGATGTAATTATGTTCTCACCAGCAGGTGTGTGCTGTTGACAGATCGTACTGCTGCACCGAACCACTGCCGACTCTTAAAACTGTGAAACAACAGACCTGAGCTGTGGTAGGCCTCATCACCTGCATATGACAATTGTGCATGAGGATAGGAATGTGAAGATGGCCTTGATGTAAAGAGGTGAAACTGCTCTGGTCTGACTGTAGATAGTGAGCACCAGATGGTTTATTTTTTGCTGGCTTTTTCAATCTTAGCATAATTTTTTTTTGTTTATTTCTAAGTGTGGTCTTGTTGGTTGTATGATTTCTGTTGGCTGTGCAACAAACTGCCCCTCAGGTCATGAAGATATTGCAAGTATTTGTTTATCTGCCTTCACATGCATATGAACTTGAGTGTCATACCATTCTTAGTGTTAAATACCATGTTGGACCCTGCTTTGTGCACTGGTGTGCAGTCGTGTTGGAACAGGAAGGGGCCATCCCCAAACTGTTCCCACAAAGTTGGGAGCATCAGATTGTCCCAAATGTCTTGGTATGCTGAAACATTAAGAGTTCCTTTCACTGGAACTAAGGGGCCAAGACCAACTCCTGAAAAACACCCCCACAACATAACCCCCCCTCCACCAAACGTTACACTTTGCACAACGCAGTCAGACAGGTACCATTCCCCTGGCAACCACCAAACCCATCAGATTGGCAGATGGAGAAGTGTGATTCATCCCTCCAGAGAACACGTCTCCACTGCTCTAGAGTCCAGTGGCGGCATGCTTTACACCACTGCATCCGACGCTTTGCATTGAGCGTCTATTCTATTCTATTCTATTCTATTCTATTCTATTCTATTCTATTCTATTCTATTCTATTCCATTCAGATCTTGGCTGTGCTTCACTTAAAATAATTTGGGTCTACTATTTTACAAAACCCTCATGAACAAGTGAAACCTGACGGAAACTCTTCAAATAAACCGTTCCTCTGCAGATAATCAAATAGCAGAGACACACCACACAGTGAGTCCACAGGGACCAAACACAGAGGGAGCTGAGGTCTCTGAGCATTTGCTCAGAGACCGGAAAGAGCAAGAGAAAGTTGTGCGTTGCATAGACGCTACATGAAGGAATGGTGAGGAAAAGTAATTCATTGTACACATTTTTTTTTAACTACAATCTGAGGAGCCGTTTGGGAGGTGAAAGACCCGGCTCTTCTTTGGGAGCCGAGCCAAAAGACCTGGCTCTCTGAAAAGAGCCGAACTTCCCATCACTAATGTTGATGGTTTGGAAGAAGTAACAATCCAATGTCACTTCTGGGTCCAGATGCCCATAAATGGACAGCAATGGCTGCCCAGTGACTGTTCACTATTACATTCGGATCGGTGAAAACAAAGAGGGACACAGCATTGCTGAGTATTGAACACAGGAGAGTTTGGACCCAGAAATGGAATTCTACGTCATCACTTAAAGACCGGAGTGAAGCTCCATCCATCCATCCATCCATCCATCCATTCCGCTTATCTGGGGCTGGGTCACGGGGGCAGGACCCTAATCAGAGAAGCCCAGGCTTCCCTCTCCCCAGCACAACTCCTCCAGCTCATCCGGTGGGACCCCAAGGCGTTCCCAGGCAAGCTGAGAGATATAATCTCTCCAGCATGTCCTGGGTCTACCACAGGGCCTACACCCAATGGGACATGCCCAGAACACCTCACCCAAGAGGCAGCCAGGAGGCATCCCAATCAGATGCCCGAGCCACCTCAATAGGCTCCTTTTGATGTGGAGGAGCAGTGGCTCTACTCTGAGCCCCTCCCGGATGGCCACACTCCTCACCTTATCTCTTAGGGAGAGGCCAGCCACCCTTCAAAGGAAACTCATTTCTGCCGCTTGTATTTGCAATCTTATTCTTTCGGTCACTACCCAAAGCTCGTGACCATAGGTGAGGGTAGGAACGTAGATCGACCGGTAAATTGAGAGCTTCGCTTTTACACTAAGCTCCCTCTTCACCACGACAGACCGGTGCAGCGCCTGCATCACTGCAGAAGCAGCACCGATCCGTCTGTCGATCTCCCGCTCCCTTCTCCCATCACTCTTGAACAAGACCCCGAGATACTTGAACTCCTCCACTTGGGGCAAGAACTCGTTCTTGAGCCAGAGAGGGCACTCCACCCTTTTCCGGCTGAGGACCATGGCCTCAGACTTACAGGTGCTGATTCTCATGCTTGCCGCTTCACACTTGGCTGCAAACCCTTCCACTGCGAGCTGGAGGCTGAGATGAGACTCTGAGGCCACCAAGGAAGAAGTCTTCTGCCACCTGGCTACACCTAGAAATTCTGTCCATAAAAATTATGAACAGAATCTGTGACAAAGGGCAGCCCTGACAGAGTCAGACACTCACAGGAAACGAATCCGACTTATTACCGGCTATACGGACCAAACTCTCACTGTGGTTGTACAAGGACTGAATGGCCTGCAACAACGGGTCAGACACCCCATACTCCCACAGGACCTACCAAAGGATACCCCAAGGGACACAGTCGAATGCCTTCTCCAAGTCCACAAAGCACATGTAGACTGATTGTGCAAACTCCCATGCACACTTGAATAGCCTCAAGAGGACAACTAGCTGGTCCGGCGTTCCGCGACCAGGATGAAAATAAAAAAGTTTATAACTGTTTTTTAAAAGAAATGACGGAGTCAGCTAGGTGAAGTTCGAGGGGCAAGTTGTTCCAGAGCAGATGCCATCAGGAGATCATTATAGACCTTCAAAAGAGCAGTCTCAGTAGAATGCTGTTACTGAAAACCACATTGAAGAGGATCAAAAAACTTTAATGTACGTAAGTAAGGTCTTAATTGATTCTCAACAACCTTTTCTAAAAGTTTACTCATACAAGTTAATTTTGAGATAGGTCAATAATTACTGGGAGAACTGGAATCAAGGTTAGGTTTTTTAAGCAGAGGAGTCACTTCTGCATGCTTAAAATAAGAGGGAACACAGCCATGCCTCAATGAATTGTTAATGATAGATACAAGTGAAGGACCAATACTTGCAAATGAACCAATAAGAACAGATGGTGGTACAATTTCTAATGAAGGTGATGATGGTTTCATCTTACCCACTATATACTAGCTAGGTCATTCAACATAATTGAAGAAAAGGAGGTAAATGACAGGGGGGCATTGAAAGTCATCATCGAAAGAGGAAGGGCTAGTAGAAAAGACAGATTTTAAGCCCAATACCTTGTTTACAAAATACTTTAGAAAAACATCACAATCATCATTGGAGGCTATTAGTGTATTTTGAGGTGGGGGGGAAACAATGCTATTAATAGTATCAAAGAATGCAGAGTGGAGTATAAAAAAAGTAAATAAGGTGAATTAGAAGAAACAGTGCATTATGTGAACCCCCCAGCAGCCTAGGCCTATAGCAGCATAACTAAGGGATGGTTCAGGGTCACCTGATCCAGCTCTAACTATAAGCTTGATCATAAAGGAAAGTTTTAAGCCTAATCATAAAAATAGAGAGGGTGTCTGTCTCCCGAATCCAAGCTGGGAGCTGGTTCCACAGAAGAGGTGCCTGAAAGCTGAAGGCTCTGCCTCCCATTCTACTCTTAAGTATCCGAGGAACCACAAGTAAGCCAGCAGTCTGAGAGCGAAGTGCTCTGTTGGGGTGATATGGGACTATGAGGTCTTTGAGATAAGATGGTGCCTGATTATTCAAGACCTTGTAGGTGAGGAGAAGAATTTAAATTCTATTCTAGATTTAACAGGGAGCCAATGAAGAGAAGCCAATATGGGAGAAATCTGCTCTCTCTTTCTAGTCCCTGTCAGTACTCTAGCTGCAGCATTTTGGATCAGCTGAAGGCTTTTCAGGGAGCTTTTAGGACAGCCTGATAATAATGAATTAAAATAGTCCACCCTAGAAGTAATAAATGCACGAATTAGCTTTTCAGCATCACTCTGAGAAAGGATGTTTCTAATTTTAGAAATATTGCACAAATGCAAAAAAGCAGTCCTACATATTTGTTTAATATGTGCATTGAAGGACATATCCTGCTCAAAAATGACTCCAAGATTTCTCACAGTGTTACTGGAGGCCAAAGTAATGCCATCCAGAGTAAGTATCTGGTTAGACACCATGTTTCTAAGATTTGTGGGGCCGAGAACAAGATTTTCAGTTTTATCTGAATTTAGAAGCAGGAAATTAGAGGTCATCCAGGCCTTAATGTCTTTAAGACATTCCTGCAGTTTAATCAATTGATGTGTGTCATCTGGCTTCATTGATAGGTAAAGCTGAGTATCATCTGCATAACAATGAAAATTGATGCAGTGCTTTCTAATAATACTGCCTAAGGGAAGCATGTATAATGTAAATAAAATTGGTCCTAGCACAGAACCCTGTGGAACTCCATAATTAACCATACTGTCTGAAGAAGACTCCCCATTTACATGAACAAATTGGAGTCTATGAGATAAATATGATTCAAACCACTGCAGTGCAGTACCTTTAATACCTATAGTATGCTCTAATCTCTGTAATAAAATGTTATGGTCAACAGTATCAAAAGCTGCACTGAGGTCCAACAGGACAAGAACAGAGATGAGTCCACTGTCAGAGGCTCTAAGAAGATCATTGGTAACCTTCACTAATGCTGTTTCTGTACTGTGATGAATTCTGAAACCTGACTGAAACTCTTCAAATAAACCGTTCCTCTGCAGATGATCAGTTAGCTGTTTTACAACTACTCTTTCAAGAATCTTTGAGAGAAAAGGAAGGTTGGAGATTGGCCTATAATTAGCTAAGGCAGCTGGGTCAAGTGATGCCTTTTTAAGTAGAGGTTTAATTACAGCCACCTTGAAGGTCTGTGGTACATAGCCAACTAATAAAGACAGATTGATGATTTTTAAGATTGAAGCATCAATCATTGGAAAGACTTCTTTGAACAGTCTAGTAGGAATGGGATCTAATAAACATGTTGCTGGTTTGGAGGAAGTAACTATTGAAGTTAACTCTGAAAGATCAACTGGAGCGAAAGAGTCTAAACAAATACCAGCAGTAAGAAGACCTTGCCTGTTTCACAGCCTCATTATACAAGTTAAGAAGTTCTTTAAAGAATTCTTTGTGAACAATCAAACCTGTGGCCTTCCAGAGTTGCTCCACTTTCCGACAGGAACGTCAAAGACTGCGAGTCTGGTTATTTAGCCAAGGAGAGTGGGGAATAACGATCCGATGGCTAATTTTACAAGGATCAACCTGATTCAAGATGGCTAAACAATGCTCATTTAAAGAATTTACAACGTGTTCAGCGTTTTCCTCCCCAGTAGATGAAAAGTTAAAAAGAGAAGAAAACCTAGCAATAATGGAGTCATCTATGAAACGCCTACGCTTAGTACCGACTCTCAAAAAAGAATCTAATGTAAAAGAAACGTTAAAAGAAATAGTTTTGTGATCACTAAAACCGACATCATCTATGATTAGATATCTAAGGTTACACCATAACTGAGGACCAGGTCTAAAGTATGTCCTGCAGTATGAGTAGGTCCAGATACATATTGAATAACGTTAAATGAGTCCAGGATGCTCAGAAATTCTTTAGCAATACTATCTGAAGAGTCATCAATATGAATGGTAAAATCCCAGACAATAATCATTCTCCCCAATTTAATGGTAGAGGATAAAAAATCCTGAAAATCAGAGAGAAAAGACGAAGCAGGTCCTTGTGGTCGGTATAATAAGATACTGTACAGGGGATTTTCCCGACCAATTTTAGTCATGATCATCTCAAAAGAGCTATAGGAGTATGCAGGAATTGAGTGACAAAAAAATGTTTTTTTAAAAATAACAGCAGTCCCACCTCCACGGCCAGAATTCCGAGGGGAGCATAAAAAGAACAGTCTGTAGGACAAAGTTCTAAGAGATGACAGACTTCATTTTCACACTGCCATGTCTCTGACATAAACATAAAATCCAGCATCTCTCTACAAAATAAGTAATTTAAAATGAATGACTTGTTGGTAATTGAACGAGCATTTATTACCATCATTTTGGCAGAAAATTCCAGAGAAATAGGTGAGGAAGTCAGGCCATTCCCGATGATGGATGAAAGTTGGACCATTCCCGACGATGGAGATAAAGTGCGCAGCAACGATAGGTTTCTGCCGCAGTGTTCTTTGGCTTTCCACATCCTCAAATAAAATCCTGAGTGGGAAGTGGAGGGAAACATGGAGACAAGTCCTTCTCCAGCAAAACTCAGGCGAAGCTGTCTGACGGCACTCCAAGAATATAATGCTGGTAAATCCACATTTCTCTGGTCCCTCTGAGTCCGATAAAACTGTGTGATCGCGGCCCAAGAATGAAGCTCCGGTAAGTCACAGATCCTTCTGAATCCAACGAAGTTTCACGAAAAAGCCAGCTCTATTGCCATGCTTCCTCTCTCTTGAGTTAGAACACAGGGTCGGGTTCCTACCGGGCAACAATGGTGGTGCCCTGGAATCAGTGCCTTGTTCAAATGGTGGTGGAAAAACATAACCATTTTAATAAAACTGGAATCTGTCTATGGCGAATTTGATCACCAATAGCGAATGGCGATCATAGGTCCACAGAGAGGTAACAATAACACTTATAAAACATGCAAAAAAAACAAACATGTAGAGAGGAAGAGGCGAAGCCAAACAAAGGCGCCATCTTGCCACTGCCAAAGCTGATGGTACACTACTGTGACTCCAGTGGGCCAGCAAGACAATGGAGTCACCAGATGGAGCACTCTCCAGCACCCCAGCCAGCGACTCCAAAAAGGGTGGGTACTCTGAACTGTCATTCGGCACATAAGCGCAAAGAACAGTCAGGACCCATTCCCCGGCCCGAAGGCACAGGGAAACAACCCTCTCGTCCACCAGTGAAAACTCCGACGTACAGGCAGCAAGGCAAATTGAAGTTAACTCAGAAAAATCAATTGGAGAGAAAGAGTCTAAATAAGTATCAGTAGTATTAAACATAGCTGTATGCAACACAGGTACACCACACTCACCCCTGATCACTCTTGGTGATACTAAAAAACTCACCTGTTGGGTCAAAATCAATTATGTCACAGGCCCCACCTCTAGGAGACCAGGGGCAGAGGAACACACCCCCTCCTTCGGTCACCCCTGATTGGCTGGTGTTGGCTTTGGGGGCTCCAACCACAACAAAGGATCTGCAAAAACACCAATGATTCTACTGCATTTGTCTTACCACAGAAATATTTTTCTTTATTTTTAAACTTTAATGGTGGGAGCATACTGGCCACAGCTGCATCACTTTCGGATCTGATGTGCCCAATGCTAACTGTACCAAGTTGATTGTGATTCAACCAGATGCACTTCTGTGCATTTCAGAGGCAGATCTTAGCTCTGTTTCACCTAAAGTAATACTGTCATGGTCCTGGGCCACTGACCCAGTGGTTTTGTGTTTTCTGTGAGGCTCTATTTTTGTTTTATTGTCTGGTTGTGTTTCTTAGTTTTTCTTATACTTTAGAATCTTGATTTGTTGTAGTTTTTGTATTGTGTTTTTGGTTTTAGTTATTGCATTCTGTTTTCCCTTGTCCCTTTGTTCCTGTGTTTGTTTGTCTCAGTGTGTTGGTCTCCCTGTGTCTTGGCCCCCTGTCTCATATTTTGCGTTTAGCTTCTCTTCCCAGTGTCTCCCTGTGTTGTGTTTTAGGTTTCTGTTCATGGTCATGGTCATGTTTAGGTTCCCTCTGTGTGCTAGTCTCTCTATCTGTCAAGTCTCCGCATACGTTGTTTGGTTACTTCCTGTTTTATTTTGACAGTCCAGTGTTCCCTGTGCTTTATGTTTAGTTTCACTTCCTCGCATCCTCATCAGCGTAGTCATCACTAATGTCAGCTTTCTTGCTGTGTACTTTTTATTTTGAGTTTTGTCTTTTTGTGTAGCTGGTTCCCATACAGTTTTGTATTTTGAGTTTAATTAATAAAGTTTAAGTTAAATACAGTTTGTGCCTCGTGAGTCCTGCATTGGGGTTCTCTGCCTTGCCTGCTGCAGAAAATCTTAACAAATACAGGTGTACTTTTTCACAAAACCCCTGTCAAGTTACACAGAACAGGTGAGGAGGGCAGGAAATCAAATACAGGCTCAGACAACCTGGTCAATTTTCAAAATAAAAGACCCATTACAGCCTGTATACACGGCTTCTGAAGCACTTGTCTTGTGATTTCAAGTCATGCAAAGAAGGGAACAAAACTGTGACAGAAACAAGATATCAAAGATGTCTCTGGTGTATTTCAGGGGGTGCATCCAAAGAATGAGAAAAAAGACATGGTTTCAGTATTCATATTTTCAGCTTTATGTTTGTTTGGCAAGAGATAATTTTTCTATGTCTTATTTTACCTTTTATTTAATTTTTGAAGATTGGCAATTCAAAGTTACCAGCATCCATCAAGTACTGCATTAACATCCAAAACTTCTGCTGTGAGTTAAAATTTCTCCAGGACATCAGGAGTTGTGGAAAGACCCCAGACCTTCCTGTCAGAGCTGACTCACCTGTTTGAGGTGCCTTCAGTGACTTACTTATTGTTGATGGTATGAAAGTCGGCGGAGAATCCAAACAGACTTCCTGTCGGTCCACTGAACACAGCTTCATCCAGCAGGTTCAGACACACACTCAGAGTCACACACAGCAATACACACACACACCTGAACCCACACATCGCACCTGTTCTCCTGTTTCACTGCTGCCTGTCTGTGCAGAGTCTGAAGCAGCTGCTGTGTTTCAGGTTATAAACCCTGTGTGTGTGTGTGTGTGTGTGTGTGTGTGTGTGTGTGTGTGTGTGTGTGTGTGTGTGTGTGTGTGTGTGTGACAGATGACTGACAGTCATGGCAGTTTAACCACTGAGCTGCTGCTTCCTGATGATAGGACCTAAAAATAAAAGCGTCTTTATCTAAGTTTAAGTGTTAGTTTTTGTGGTGAGTTCAGGGCCATCCAGGAACTGACATTGTCTTCTATATGTTTACTCTTGGCTTCTGTCTATTATTATCCATCTCAGAGTCCTCAGTAACACCTTCACATTAACTCTGAGGTCTAACTAGTTTTGTAATTGTCTTACAATATAAAGCGCCTTGAGGTGACTGTTGTGATTTGGCACTAAATAAATAGAATACAATAGAATTGAATTGAATTCATCTTCACCTAAAGCTTACAATATCAGAATATGTACTTTTCAAACTGTCTTAAAATTCTTCAGGAGATAAAACATAATCATTGTAACTGACACAGATGTTAAACTATTTTTTAGGGGCCCAAGCAGAGTGTGAAGGCTCTAGTGTAATTGTTCTGTTTTTTTGTGCAAATGAATTGCCTTTTTGGGGCCTAAACATGCTCAAAAACTCATGAAATTTTGCACACATCTCAGGTCTGGTAAAAATTTATGTCTTTTAATAGTTTCAGGTATGGCATTTCCAAAATGGCTTTATAGCACCACCTTTAATTCAAGCTCACTGTGTTTCACATACATGTGTGTAATTTGTTGCACATATATAACATGTAGAGATGGACAAAAAAATCATCCTGTAGCGATGCATTAATTTGTAAATTTTGGCGATTTCCAGCCTTTGTACTTTTTCCAACTAATCCTTGGGTTATAATGGGACCAGTTTCATATTTGGTCTGTCATGATCCTGGGCCAGTGGTCCAGTGTTTTGTGTTCTTTTGGTTCTGTTTAGTTATATCTCTGATTACGTTAATTAGTTTTCTTTTGTGTAGGTCTTCAGTTTGTTATAGTTTTGAGTTTAGCTTGGTTTATTTCCCGTTCTTGTCTTCCCTGTGTTCTTGTGTTTCTGGTGTCTATGTCGTCCCTGTGTTATCATATGTTTAGTTCCCTCTATGATTAGTCTTCTTTGTCCAGTCTTTGTTGTTTTCTTGTTTGGTTACTTCCTGTTTTAGTTTGACAGTCCAGTGTTCTCTATCTGTTGTGTTTGCTTCCATTGTTTAATTTGTTAGATTCTGTTCAGCTGTGCCCTATGTTCCCCAGCTGATTCTTGTCTCTCATGATTACCTCCTGTGTGTATTTAGGCCCCTGTGTTTGTTCTATTAGTAAGTCAGTAAAAGTTTATTTATATAGCACCTCTCAAGACATAGATCACAAAGTGCTTCACAACACTAAAGCAAAGTATAATTGGAGTAAGGAGGACAAAAAAAAAAAAAAAATTCTCTGTCATGTCCTCCCTCATGGAGGTGTGGTTCTGTTCCTGGTTTCCTGTCAGTTTTAGTTGTGTTACAGTACTGTTCCTTTGTGTCTCATGTTATCTACAATAAAGCCACCTTTTAAGTTCAGTCTGCCTTGAGTTCTGCATTTAGGTCCACCCTGGCTGCCACACCGCTTGTATATTTGTTGCTCTATAAAAAAGACCTCCGTAAAGCTAGGACATCTTACTACTCATCATTAATTGAAGAAAATAAGAACAACCCCAGGTTTGTTTTCAGCACTGTAGCCAGGCTGACAAAGAGTCAGAGCTCTGTAGAGCCGAGTATTCCTTTCACGTTAACTAGTAGTGACTTCATGGATTTCTTTACAAATAAAATTTTAGACATTAGAGAAAAAATTATTCATAGCCCTCCTGCAGGCCCACCACCCGCAGGAGGTGTCGTAGGGGTCGGGTGCAGTGTGTGTCGGGCGGTGGCCGAGGGCGGAGGCCCTGGCGGACCGATCCCCGGCTATCGAAACTGGCTATTGGGACATGGAATGTCACCTCTCTGGTGGGGAAGGAGCCTGAGCTAGTGCGTGAGGTTGAGAGATACCAGCTAGATATAGTTGGGCTCACCTCAACGCATGGCCTGGGCTCTGGAACCAGTCTCCTGGAGAAGGGCTGGACTCTGTTCCAGTCTGGAGTTGCCCTCGGTGAGAGGCGGCGAGCTGGGGTGGGTATTCTTGTATCCCCCCGGCTTGCTGCCTGTACGTCGGAGTTTTCACCGGTGGACGAGAGGGTAGTTTCCCTGCGCCTTCGGGCTGGGGAACGGGTCCTGACTGTTGTTTGCGCTTATGCGCCGAATGACAGTTCAGGGTACCCACCGTTTTTGGAGTTGCTGGGTGGGGTGCTGGAGAGTGCTCCATCTGGTGACTCCATAGTCTTGCTGGGAGACTTCAACGCTCACGTGGGCAATGACAGTGAGACCTGGAGGGGCGTGATTGGGAGGAACGGCCTGCCCGATCTGAACCCGAATGGTGTTTTGTTATTGGACTTCTGTGCAAACCACAGTTTGTCCATAACAAACACCGTGTTCGAACACAAGGATGTCCATAAGTGCACATGGCACCAGGACACCCTAGGTCGCAGGTCGATGATCGATTTTGTAATCGTATCATCAGATCTGCGGCCGTATGTTCTGGACACTCGGGTGAAGAGAGGAGCTGAGCTGTCAACTGATCACCACCTGGTGGTGAGTTGGATCAGGTGGCGGGGGAAGATGCTGGACAGACCTGGCACACCTAAACGTATTGTGAGGGTGCGCTGGGAACGCCTGGCAGAAGCCCCAGTCCGGGAGATCTTCAACTCCCACCTCCGGCAGAACTTCGACAGCATTCCGAGGGAGGCTGAGGACATTGAGTCCGAATGGACCATGTTCCGCACCTCCATTGTTGAGGCTGCTGCTCAGAGCTGTGGCTGCAAGGTGGTTGGTGCCTGTCGTGGTGGTAACCCCCGAACCAGATGGTGGTCACCGGAGGTGAAGGGAGCCATCAAGCTGAAGAAAGAGTCTTATCGGGCTTGGTTAGCCTGTGGGACTCCGGAGGCAGCTGACAGGTATCGACAGGCCAAGCAGAATGCAGCTCGGGTAGTGGCCAAAGCAAAAACTCGAGTGTGGGAGGAGTTCGGTGAGGCTATGGAAAAAGACTTTCGGACGGCATCGAAGCAATTCTGGCAAACCGTCAGGCGACTCAGGAGGGGAAAGCAGTGCTTCACTCACACTGTTTATAGTGCGGGGGGGGTGCTGCTGACTTCAACTGAGGCTATAGTCGGATGGTGGAAGGAATACTTCGAGGACCTTCTGAATCCCACTGACACGCCTTCTGTAGTAGAAGCAGAGTCTGGGGATGAGGGGGGTGACTTGACCATCACTGGGGGTGAGGTCACTGAGGTAGTTAAACAACTCCTTGGTGGCAGAGCCCCTGGGGTGGACGAGATTCGCCCTGAGTTCCTGAAGGCTCTGGATGTTGGAGGACTGTCTTGGTTGACACGCCTCTGCAACATCGCGTGGAGATCTGGGGCAGTGCCATTGGATTGGCAGACCGGGGTGGTGGTCCCCATCTTTAAGAAGGGAGACCGGAGGGTGTGCTCCAACTTTCGGGGTATCACACTACTCAGCCTCCCCGGTAAGGTCTATGCCAGGGTGCTGGAAAGGAGGGTGCGTCCGTTAGTCGAACCTCGGATTCAGGAGGAACAATGCGGTTTTCGTCCTGGTCGTGGAACGCTGGACCAGCTCTTTATCCTCTCAAGGATATTCGAGTGTGCGTGGGAGTTTGCCCAACCAGTCTACATGTGCTTTGTGGACTTGGAGAAGGCATTCGACCGTGTTCCTCGGGGTGTTCTTTGGGAGGTTCTGCGGGAGTATGGGGTGTCTGGCCCATTGTTGCGGGCCATTCAGTCCTTGTACAACCACAGTGAGAGCTTGGTCCGTATAGCCGGTAATAAGTCGGATTTGTTTCCTGTGGGTGTTGGACTCCGTCAGGGCTGCCCTTTGTCACCGATTCTGTTCATAATTTTTATGGACAGAATTTCTAGGCGTAGCCAGGTGGCGGAAGGCTTCTTCCTTGGTGGCCTCAGAGTCTCATCTCTGCTTTTTGCAGATGATGCGGTTCTGTTGGCTTCATCAGGGGGGGGCCTCCAGCTCGCAGTGGAACGGTTCGCAGCCGAGTGTGAAGCGGCTGGCATGAGAATCAGCACCTCTAAGTCTGAGGCCATGGTCCTCAGCCGGAAAAGGGTGGAGTGCCATCTCCGGCTCAGGAACGAGTTCTTGCCTCAAGTGGAGGAGTTTAAGTATCTCGGGGTCTTGTTCACGAGTGATGGGAGAAGGGAACGGGAGATCGACAGGCGGATCGGGGCTGCTTCTACAGTGATGCGGACGCTGCACCGGTCCGTCGTGGTGAAGAGGGAGCTTAGCGTAAAAGCGAAGCTCTCGATTTACCGGTCGATCTACGTTCCTACCCTCACCTATGGTCACGAGCTTTGGGTAGTGACCGAAAGAATAAGATCGCGAATACAAGCGGCAGAAATGAGTTTCCTTCGAAGGGTGGCTGGCCTTTCCCTTAGAGATAAGGTGAGGAGTGCGGCCATCCGGGAGGGGCTCAGAGTAGAGCCGCTGCTCCTCCACATCGAAAGGAGCCAGTTGAGGTGGCTCGGGCATCTGATTAGGATGCCTCCTGGCCGCCTCCTGGGTGAGGTGTTCCGGGCATGTCCCACCGGGAAGAGGCCCCGTGGTAGACCCAGGACACGCTGGAGAGATTATGTATCTCGGCTGGCCTGGGAACGCCTTGGGGTCCCTCCGGATGAGCTGGAGGAGGTGGCTGGGGAGAGGGAAGCCTGGGCTTCTCTGCTTAGGCTTCTGCCCCCGCGACCCGGCCCCGGATAAGCGGAAGAAAATGGATGGATGGATGGATTATTCATAACCCTCTCAAAGATTATTCTTCATGTTCGGCTGCTTTCAGCACTGCTGGTATTTGTTTAGACTCTTTTGCTCCAGTTGATCTTTCTGAGTTAACTTCAATAGTTACTTCCTCCAAACCAGCAACATGTTTATTAGATCCCATTCCTACTAGACTGTTCAAAGAAGTCTTTCCAATTATTGATGCTTCAATCTTAAAAATGATCAATCAGTCTTTATTAGTTGGCTATGTACCACAGACCTTCAAAATGGCTGTAATTAAACCTCTACTTAAAAAGCCATCACTTGACCCAGCTGTCTTAGCTAATTATAGGCCAATCTCCAACCTTCCTTTTCTCTCAAAGATTCTTGAAAGAGTAGTTGTAAAACAGCTAACTGATCATCTGCAGAGGAACGGTTTATTTGAAGAGTTTCAGTCAGGTTTCAGAATTCATCACAGTACAGAAACAGCATTAGTGAAGGTTACAAATGATCTTCTTAGAGCCTCTGACAGTGGACTCATCTCTGTACCGTATTTTCCGGAGTATAAGTCGCACTTTTTTCATAGTTTGGCTGGGGGTGCGACCTATACTCCGGAGCGACGTATATGTGACATTTATAACACATGAACCAAAATATTCCAGCCACTTGACATCTCCGTGAACTGCAGCTTTAACCCCTTAACTGGCAGCAAAAAAATCACCTGACAAAAACTACATAACGCCTTCTGGTCATTATTGGCTCTGAACAACCCATTTCATAGCCTATTAATCGGCTGCGTCTGGTCCGCGGGCCGAATGAAGTGCATTTATATGGCAGGCTAGACCCGCCCATTTTGACTGACACCTCATTCGGCCAATCATGTTAAGAAATGGGTTTCCCAGAGCCAATAATACTCAGAGGGCGTCACGTAGCTTTGTCAGGTGATTTGGTGCAGCCAGTTACATGATTGGCCGAATGACGTGTCAATAAAAATGGGAGGGTCTAGCCTGCCATATAAAAGGGACTACAAACGGCCCGTCACCGGGCCCTTGCCAGTTAAGGGGTTAAGGCAGTCTTGCGTAACCTGTGGGCGCAGTGGATGATGGACGGAGAGCACAGCTTAACGGCAACTGGGAGAATGCGCCACCCAACTTTCCTGGAAGTCATTGGATGGATCAAGAAAACATGGGCTTCAGTGACAAACCATCCTGTTGGGATTCAGAAAGGCTGGAATAATTGGAACTGCAGCTGACGACGAGTCTGACTAACGCGACACAGAAGAGGAAGCGGCGCTTCGTCTACGGAGTGTACGGAGTTGTTTAGAAGTGACACCGAGGATGAAGAATTCAATGGATTGATGGTTTGGTTAACTTGTTAGTATGTTCTTTATGCTATGGTTATCTGAATAACTTAATGTTACGTTAACATACCGAACACGTGTTCGTTGTGCGTCATGTAGCTGAATGTGCTACGTTAGCATAACGTAGGCGTAACCGTGTTCGTCCTGTTCTTTAATCCATTATTATTTTAAATTGCCGTTCAAGATGGAATTTCTGCTCTGGGTCTCGGATTCTATCAACCCCCCCCCCCCCCCCCCCCAAAAAAAGTGCGACTTATAGTCCAGTGCGACCTATATATGTTTTTTTCTTCTTTATTATGCATTTTTTGGCTGGTGCGACCTATACTCCGGAGCGACGTATAGTCCGAAAAATACGGTACTTGTCCTGTTGGACCGCAGTGCAGCTTTTGATACTGTTGACCATAACATTTTATTACAGAGATTAGAGCTTGCTATAGGTATTAAAGGTACTGCACTGCAGTGGTTTGAATCACATTTATCTCATAGACTACAATTTGTTCATGTAAATGGGGAGTCTTCTTCACACACTAAGGTTAATTATGGAGTTCCACAGGGTTCTGTGCTAGGACCAATTTTATTTACATTATACATGCTTCCCTTAGGCAGTATTATTAGAAAGCACTGCATCAATTTTCATTGTTATGCAGATGATACTCAGCTTTACCTATCCATGAAGCCAGATGACACACATCAATTAATTAAACCGCAGGAATGTCTTAAAGACATTAAGGCCTGGATGACCTCTAATTTCCTGCTTCTAAATTCAGATAAAACTGAAATTCTTGTTCTCGGCCCCACAAATCTTAGAAACATGGTGTCTAACCAGATACTTACTCTGGATGGCATTACTTTGGCCTCCAGTAACACTGTGAGAAATCTTGGAGTCATTTTTGACCAGGATATGTCCTTCAATGCACATATTAAACAAATATGTAGGACCGCTTTTTTGCATTTGCGCAATATTTCTAAAATTAGAAACATCCTTTCTCAGAGTGATGCTGAAAAGCTAATTCAGCTTTCAGGCACCTCTTCTGTGGAACCAGCTCCCAGCTTGGATTCGGGAGATAGAAACCCTCTATATTTTTAAAATTAGGCTTAAAACTTTCCTTTATGATAAAGCTTATAGTTAGGGCTGGATCAGGTGACCCTGAACCCTCCCTTATTTATGCTGCTATAGGCCTAGTCTGCTGGGGGGTTCCCATAATGCACTCTGTTTCTTTTCATTCACCTTATTTACTTTGTTTATACTCCACTCTGCATTTAATCATTAATTTATTATTAATCTCTGGCTCTCTTCGACAGCATGTCTTTTCTCTCCCCTCAGCCCAACCGGCCGCGGCAGATGACTGCCCCTCCCTGAGCCTGGTTCTGCTGGAGGTTTCTTCCTGTTAAAGGGGAGTTTTTCCTTCCCACTGTCACCAAGTGCTGCCCATAGGGGGTCGTTTAGACTGTTGGGTTTTCTCTGTATTATTGTAGGGTCTTTACCCACAATACAAAGTGCCTTGAGACGACTGTTTGTTGTGATTTGGCGCTATATAAATAAAATTGAATTGAAAATTGAATTGAATTGAAACCATATACAAACTGGAAATCAAAACAGGAGCTCAATGAAAACAGAAACCAAAAGAACTATACACAAAATGCTGGGCACATGGCCCAGGACCATGACAGATCTGTACATTTCCACTGTGAAAAGATTCATCAGGATGAAGAGGGTCGCTATATTATGGTCACAGGGACAATTGTGGGACTCAAAATAACAATTTTGAATACTTACACGCTGAATGAAGACAGTCCACACTTTTTCAAAAGGCTTGCCCATTTGTTTGCAGATAACCAGGAAGGTATATTTTTGATGGGTGTCAGACTTGAACTGTTTGCTGAATAATAGATTAGATAAATTACCAACATCTTCTAAACCCCAATCTAGAATGTCTAAAAATCAAATATGATAAAGGAGTTAGGATTGACAGATGCATGGCGCCACCTGCATCCAAGTGAGAGAGACTTCACCTTTACGTCACAAGTACAGGGGACTTACAGTTAGATCATTTTTTAGTTTAAAAAAAGATGTATACCAAGTTTTTAAAAAATGTGTGAATGAACCAATGACCATCTCAGACCATAGCCCAGTTACAGTGGCACTTGACTTGGGATTGGAGCTGTGTATGAAGTACTGGAGAATTAATGTGTCATTACTGGCAGATATTGGCATAAGAGAAGAAATAAGGCCAGCGATACTTGAATATTTTGCTTTAAATGACAATGGAATTGTCTCACCTTCTATTTTGTGGGATGCAGAAAATCTGCAATAAGGGGTAAAATAATATCTATAGGATCAAAGTTGAAGACAGACTTAAAAACAATTAGAATTAGAAAATGAAATTAAGAGATTAGAAAATGAACACAATCAAGGTGGAAAACAAGAAATACCTGATAAACTCAAAGAAACAGAACAAAATTAGATCAGCTATTGACATACAAGGCAGAGGGTGCCCTTGGGTTCATTGATAAGAAATACTACGAATTTGGAAATAAAGCCAATAGATTATTATCATTTCAATTACAAAAAGCACAAACCAGTCGTACAGTTCCTAAAATTAGACAACACCATTCCAATGATGTTGGAACTTCTCCTACAGCAATTTCAGACACGTTTTCTAAATATTATGAACATGTATAAAGGTCAAGTTCTGGAATCAAAAAAAGAAAAAACACATAATTTCTTGTTCAATTAGAAAAACTGACAGCCGAGGAAGCCTCGATGCTAGTAAAACCAATTACAGAAAAAGAGGTGAAAGAGTAAAAAGTAAAACTTGTTAGCTAAAAAGTAACAAGTCAGCCAGAATGGATGGGTTTGCAGGAGAATACTATAAAGTTTTTGCTAATGACCTCACTCCTGTGTTAAGCAAATTATATAATTAGAATCAAGAAGATTCAAGAAGACTTTATTGTCATTATATGTAAACATATAATGAAATTTGCATTCCAGAACACCCATCCAAGTGAAATACAAACACAGAATTATGTGTTAAATTGAGGAACTCCTCAGAGTCATGGTCCGAGGCTATCATCACAGATGGGCAGATAAGGGCCTCATTATTTTTAATCAACTATTTGAAGAAGCACAAGTCCTTCGCACAACTTCAAGAACAATTTGACCTCCCGTCAAAAGACATTTATAGATATTTACAGATTAGGCATCACATTACATTACAGTCCAAATGGTATAGAAGAATATTTTATTAAAATTCTGGGAAAATGTCTCCCAGTGAGTGTCACAGCTCACCGCTGTGCAGGCAGGAAGGAGGACCCCAAAACGCAGAACTCTGTGTAAGTCACTCAAAAGCTTTATTTACGCAACCACACAGAAATACAGGAGCTCTCCCCAGCGTACACCTAACAGGGGAGAGACGTGAAACTAACTGGGCTTACTGAACGGACGAACATGCAAGACAGCAGCGAACAACCAATGACGCGACAACAGACACAGAAAACACAAGACTATATATACTCACAAAAGGTAATGGACAAATGCAAAAAAGCTGGGAGGGAAATACAGGAAACAAAACGAAACCCAAAGCACACAGACCAAGAACCTACCAAAATAAAACAGGAAGAAACCTAACATTGTACACAGAGACTAAACACCTAGAGACAACACATAAGCACAGGAAGACAGAAACACAGAAACCATACTAAAACAGAACTATACAACTAGAACCTAAAACCACCAGCCCAGGACCATGACAGTGAGAAAACATCTTCCATTTCTATAAAAGACTTACAAACACCAATAATGTCAAGGAAAAGTGGGAATTAGAATCTAATACAATAATAGAAGATGAATTGTGGGTTAAACTCTGCGATAGCAGTCACAAAAGAATAAATAGTCAGCAGTGGAAAGAATTCAACTGGAAGCTCAAAATCCGATACTTTCATATCCGTCTGACTATCTCAGAATTTGTAAAGGGTTCCTCAGCAGCTATATGCTGGAGGCAATGCAGTAAAATAGGTGATCACACTTATACACAGCTCAAAAAAATAAAGGGAACACTCAAATAACACATCCTAGATCTGAATGAATGAAATATTCTCATTGAATACTTTGTTCTGTACAAATTTTAATGTGCTGACAAAAAAAAAAAAAAAAAAAAAAATCACACAAAAATCAATGAAATCAAATTTATTAACCAGTGGAGGCCTGGATTTGGAGTCACACAAAAATTAAAGGGGCTGATCCAACTTTGATGTAATGTCCTTAAAACAAGTCAAAATGAGGCTCAGTATTGTGTGTGGCCTCCACGTGCCTGTATGACCTCCCTACAATGCCTGGGCATGCTCCTGATGAGGTGGCGGATGGTCTCCTGAGGGATCTCCTCCCAGACCTGGACCAAAGCATCCGCCAACTCCTGGACAGATTGTGGTGCAACGTGACGTTGGTGGATGGAGTGAGAGATGATGTCCCGGATGTGCTCGATCGGATTCAGGTCAGGGGAAAGGGGTTGTCAGTCCAAAGCTTCAATGCCTTCATCTTGCAGGAACTGCTGACACACTCCAGCCACATGAGGTCTAGCATTGTCCTGCATTAGGAGGAACCCAGGGCCAACCGCACCAGCATATGGTCTCACAAGGGGTCTGAGGATCTCATCTCTGTACCTAATGGCAGTCATGCTACCTCTGGTGAGCACATGGAGGGCTGTGCGGCCTTCCAAAGAAATGCCACCCCACACCATTACTGACCCACTGCCAAACCGGTCATGCTGAAGGATGTTGCAGGCAGCAGATTGCTCTCCATAGCGTCTCCAGACTCTGTCACGTCTGTCACATGTGCTCAGTGTGAACCTGCTTTCATCTGTGAAGAGCACAGGGCGCCAGTGGCGAATTTGCCAATCCTGGTGTTGTCTGGCAAATGCCAAGCATCCTGCACGGTGTTGGGCTGTGAGCACAACCCCCATCTGTGGACGTCAGGCCCTCATACCATCCTCATGGAGTCGGTTTCTAACCGTTTTGCAGACACATGCACATTTGTGGCCTGCTGGAGGTCATTTTGCAGGGCTCTGGCAGTGCTCCTCCTGTTCCTCCTTGCACAAAGGCAGAGGTAGCGGTCCTGCTGCTGGGTTGTTGCCCTCCTACAGCCTTCTCCATGTCTCCTGGTGTCCTGGCCTGTCTCGTGGTAGCACCTCCAGCCTCTGGACACTACGCTGACAGACACAGAAAACCTTCTTGCCACAGCTCACATTGATGTGCCATCCTGGATGAGCTGCACTACCTGAGCCACTTGTGTGGGTTGTAGAGTCCGTCTCATGCTACCACGAGTGTGAAAGCAGTACCAACATGCAAAAGTGACCAAAACATCAGCCAGAAAGCATAGGTACTGAGAAGTGGTCTGTGGTCCCCACCTGCAGAACCACTCCTTTATTGAGTGTGTCTTGCTAATTGCCAATAATTTCCACCTGTTGTCTATTCCATTTGCACAACAGCATGTGAAATTGATTGTCAATCAGTGTTGCTTCCTAAGTGGACAGTTTGATTTCACAGAAGTTTGATTTACTTGGAGTTATATTGAGTTGTTTAAGTGTTCCCTTTATTTTTTTGAGCAGTGTATTTTTTGGGACTGTCCAGTCATTTTTTCGTACTGGAAAAATGTTAAGGAAGAGATGGAGAAAATTGTAAAAAGGTAAATCCCTTCAAATGTTCTGTTTTACTTGCTCGGTTTTATGCCGGATGATGTTTTCAATGCTTACCAAAGATATATTCTACGTGTTTTATTAATTGCCAAGAAAATCATAACAGTGAATTGGAAGAATGTGAAATCACCAACTGTAACTGAGTGGAAACAGAGACTAAAAAAGATATGATGGAAAAAATGACTGCATCTTTACAAATAAAAACATCTTTTGGAACATGGTTAAAGTATACCTCTGTCTTTAAGATATATAGGTAAGAGAAAGTTTTGGAAACGGGCTCCAATAAAAGAAAATCTGTGGGGGTTTTTGTTTGTTTGTTTTTTACTTTGGTTTGTGTGTTTGTTTTTTGTGTTTAATCACTTGTCTCTGGTAATGTTAATTGTGCAAACCTAAATAAAGAGTTCCAAAAAAAAAAAGATGAACTTTTCATGTTAAATATTCTCAAAGGTGTTTGAGTGAGAACAGGAGCTTCAAGTCATGTGACTGTGATGTCGTTTTTTTTACTGTTGTTGAAATCAAACTGGTGTCAAACCTGTGGACATTATTTCCTAAACAAAAAAGTTTTGTTTCATTATCAGGGGAACCAAAGCGGGTCATCCACCATCCCTGCAGCTCTCCATTTATTCATCACTAGTGACTCAGCTTTGTCTGAGCCTTCAGCTGTGTGTACTTGCTAGAGGCTGTGCACTGTGCAACCTCCTGGTTTGGGTATTTCCTGCATTGAGAGTTGTTGTTGGGTCACAGTGACAACAGGTGAGTCTGTGCCCCACAGGTAGAGCAGGCCCTGCTGACAGGATGCTGTTCAGGTGAAAGTATTGGAGCGGATTCGTTAAGCTCTGACAGCAGCTCTGCTCATCAGCTCCAGCGAAAGACTAATCTTTGACCTCATTAAGTTGGTCATTAAGATTAATAAACAGCCAGGGCGGGGATTATTTCCTGCAGGTGGCCTGAGGCTTCATCAGAGGTTACACCAAAAGAAAAAAAAGGAGAGCAGAACTCACCAACAGCTGGAGGAATAACAGAGGACCTACAAAATAAAAGCTCAGCATCATGAATAATTCATGCAGGTTTCATTCAGACAACACCTGTTTCAAGGATGGTCTTCTTATTTCAGCAGACGATGAACCACGTTGCAGGGTGGATGGATTCATCCCAATATCGATGCTATCAATATTGATTGATTAGTACAGCTTTCCGAAGCTCTTTCAAAGTTCTTCTTTGGACATTGGCTGCTTTTTCACTCATTTTATATACAGTATATATTATATTTGAGAACCTATTTAGGAATTCAGTGGGAAAAATTTAGTAAGTCAATAGATAACAATATAGAAGACTGGATTTTATACAATTACAATTATGGGTGACAGTAATTCAAACGAATGAAACAAACTGGAAGTAAATGGAACACAATATAAGTTAACCACACCTATTGGTTTAAGTAAACCACAGCTATTCTCCCAGCATGCCCTGAGCACCTCAGGGCATTCAAGAATTTGCAATTGGATGGACAAAATTCCACACCCACCAATTTCACACCAGCAATCTGCTGGTTTGAGCCAGGTTTCAGTGACAAAAAAAGGTTAAATTTCTGAGAAATAAGAAAATCATTCAGAAAAGCTCAAAACTTAGCATATCTCAGCATGACGTGCAGCATGTGCTTAAAAATATGAGATCTGGATTTCTGATTTCTTGTACCCCCCATCTGAGTGTGAGGCTTCTAATTCTTGTTACTGCTTATCGATTATCGATCCGTGAACGGAATGTTTGATGGCTTTATTGGTCATTTGCAGTGGTGACACCCGCCCCCAGCACACACACACACACACACACACACACACACACACACACACACACACACACACACACACACACACACACACACTCCATCTCACTCTCTCTCCCCTCCTTCCCTCGCTCTTTTTCTCTCTCTCTCTCTCTCCTCTGATTGGCTCGCGCTCTGCAGCAGCCTCCTCACCGGCAGCTCGCGCTCCTCCGGTCCCTCAGTGAGGACCCGCGTTCATATCAGCTCTCGCTCCGGACCAGGGCACATCTACTCTCTGCTCGGTTCGGCCGGAATCCGCCTCCCCTGACGCGGATCTCTGAGCTCGGTCCGGCCTGGCTCGGACCAACATGTTCTGGGATTTAAACCGAACTCGAGCGCGCGGAACACAGCTGTGAACTGCAGGACGTCGCATGCCAGAGCGCCCGCGCGTGAATGAGTTATGGAGATGGACCGGAAACTACTGAGTCAGGTAAGGGTGCCTGCGTGTGCGCGTGTGTGCAGGTCCGTGCTGCGGGTGCACTCTGAGTATTTACAACAACTTTAAAGTGCATGTTTGAAATCATATTGTGAAAGAGTTTCAAAAAAATAATATTTTTTTAATAAAAGGTTATCAAAATAAAAGTATTCTTGAGAACCCACATTTTCCATTTGTTATAGAGGCTTTTATTTTGAAAATCGCACTCCGTAAAAACAGTGGCGCTTCTTTAAGAAGCTGAGAGTTTATAAAATTATAAGAACAGGACATGTTGGGAGCATGCTCAGTGTGAGGCTGACTGTAAAATCACTTACCTGACACAGGTGAGTGCTGTGCTCACAGGAGGTGAACTGATCCCTCTAGTGATTCTCATTCCCCACAAGCAGTCTGTGGTTCCACATTAATCTCCCTGCGTCCACATATGGGGACATTACATTTTGGTTTTGCTGCACCTTATACTTCATTCTGCTCAATAGTATTTTATACTTTGTTAAGTCATGTTGTTTTTGTTGTGTTATGCTATAAAATAATCCCATTGTCCATATCTGAGCACATTTTTTCCATAAAAGTATGTAACAACCATGTAACAAAATACAACTTCCTGTTCAAAGAGGAAGCTTAGTTAATATACATATCAGGTCCATCTAATCACAAAGGTCGAGGAGAAATTAAAAAGGGTTAAGCAGAGGTTTGTGGGTGAGGGTCAGCTACAGGTCAGTCTCTCTTAGCAGCTGGAAACATCTAGAGGGCTGCATGGAACAGCTGTTTGCTCTGATCAAGACTCATTCACAGCAGAAACATCTAAATATGCAGTCACAGTAATAAAGTGTGTGTGTGTGTGTGTGTGTGTGTGTGTGTGTGTGTGTGTGTGTGTGTGTGTGTGTGTGTGTGTGTGTGTGTGTGTGTGTGTGTGTGTGCAAATGGACTAGTTCATGTAATGCTTTCTTTCTAAACTCAGAACAAAGTTTAGGGACGACACACATCAGAAATCTTTGGACTGAAGACAGTAACCTCTCACACTTCTCTGATGTACAGGTCAGATGGTGGGAGACCAGAATATAGCAGTATTATGGTAGGACAAAGCAGACCTTCCAGTGGAGCTTTAAGGTTTGTAATGAATCTTAGCGCTCCATGAATCCAGCACAGGAAGTCTGTTTCTGCCCTCTGAAGATGGATGAAAATCCTGCTTCAGTTTTCACCTGGTGCTTAATGTGTGCTGTAACAGAGTGAAAATCATCAGTGATTGGTCCTCAGTGCTTGTACTTAGAAGCAGAGATGCTGCCTTCAGGTCAGGTGACAGAGCTCTGTACAGTGCTGCTCAAGCTGACCTGAAAAGAACAATTAAAAAAGCCAAGGTGGACTACAGGAGGAGAATAGAGTCCCATCTGCGCCGGCCCTGTCCCCCCCCACCAGGCTCCACCCCACTCACTGTCCAGGAGCATGAGGTACGGCGCGTGCTCCTGGCACTGAACCCCAGGAAGGCTGCCGGACCAGACGGAGTACCTGGCAAGGTGATCAGAGCGTGTGCCCACCAGCGCACCCTGATTCTCACCAGGATTTTCAACCTCTCCCTGGGCCCAGCAGTCACCCCCCCACCCCCCACCCCCACCTAAAAACAGCCACAATCATCCCCGTGCCCAAAAGGTCATCCATCACCAGCCTAAATGATTACCCCCCTGTGGTCCTCACATCGGTAATGATGAAGTGCTTTGAGAGGCTGGTTCTCCAGCACATCAAGGACCCTCCCCCCACCCACTTTCGACACCCATCAGTTTGCATATCGTGCAAACAGATCCACAGAGGACGCCATCGCTGTAGCTCTCCACTCTGTGTTGAGCCACTTGGAGCAGCAGCAGAGCTACGCTCGCATGCTCTTTGTGGATTACAGCTCAGCGTTCAACACAATCATCCCGGACATTCTCACCACCAAACTGCACACCCTGGGCCTCCCCCCTCTCACATGTTCCTGGATCAAGGACTTCTTAACCAACCGGCCCCAGACTGTGAGACTTGGCCCCCATCGCTCCTCCACCCACACACTGAGCACTGGCTCCCCACAGGGCTGTGTGCTGAGCCCCCTCCTGTACTGCCTCTACAACCATGACTGCAGTCCGGCCCACAATAACAACCTCATCGTCAAATTTGCTGATGACACCACAGTGGTCGGACTCATCTCAAGGGGAGATGAGGCAGCCTACAGAGAGGAGGTCCTGAAGCTGACAGCCTGGTGTTCAGAGAACAACCTGGTACTGAACACCATGAAAACCAAAGAGATCATCATCAACTTCAAGAAACACAGGACTGATCCAGCCCCCCTCTACATCAACGGGGAGCGTGTGGAGAGGGTCCACGCCTACAGGTTTCTTGGTGTCCTCATCTCTGCGGATCTCTCTTGGTCAGATAACATCACAGCTGTTATCAAGAAGGCTCAGCAGAGACTTCACTTCCTGAGGGTCCTCAGGAAGAACAACTTGGACTCAAACCTGCTGCTGACCTTCTACCGCTCATCCATTGAGAGCCTGCTGACGTACTGTATCACAGTATGGTACGGCAGCTGCACTGAGGCAGACAGGGTCAGGCTTCAGAGGGTAGTCAAGACAGCACAAAGAATCGTTGGCTGCCCTCTCCCCTCCCTGATGGACATCTACACCTCCCGCTGCATCAGCAGATCCAGGAACATGATCAAGGACAGCTCACACCCTGGCTTTGACCTGTTTGACCTGCTGCCCTCTGGCAGGCGCTACAGGAGCATCAAAGCCAGAACAAACAGACTCCAGAACAGTTTCTTCACCAGAGCAATCACCATCCTGAACTCTCACACTCACCCACTGTAACTGTGCAACACCCACATCTATTCAATTCAATTCAGTTCAATTCATTTTTTTTTTATTTAGCACCAAATCGAGAGACAGGACAAAAGACATGCTGTGGAAGAGGGCCAGACATTAATAACAATTAATGATTAAATACAGAGTGGAGTATAAACAAAGTAAATAAAGTGAATGAAATGAAACAGTGCATTATGGGAAACCCCCAGCAGACTAGGCCTATAGCAGCATAACTAAGCGAGGGTTTAGGGTCACCTGATCCAGCCCTAACTATAAGCTTGATCATAAAGGAAAGTTTTAAGCCTAATCTTAAAAATAGAGAGGGTGTCTGTCTCCTGAATCCAAGCTGGAAGCTGGTTCCACAGAAGAGGGGCCTGAAAGCTGAAGGCTCTGCCTCCCATTCTACTCTTAAGTATCCGAGGAACCACAAGTAAGCCAGCAGTCTGAGAGTGAAGTGCTCTGTTGGGGATTCCTTGTGCTGGCATCACTGTGGTTCCCTGAGCAAGGCCCTTTCCCCACCAGGTTGCTCCCGGGCACTTTCTGGCTGCCCCCTGCTCCACGTTGTGCTGTGCATGCTACATACTCCATGTGTGATGGGTTAAATGCAGAGACCAAATTTTACTGCATGTATATGACAAAAAGAGCTGCGGTGTTGCGGTGACCTGAACATGAAGTTAACAAATGAGGCTTGTTGTAATCTCTAACCAAGAATAAAAAGAATACTTTCATTTGGTCTTATCACCATTATTAATATTGATGACACTGGCTGTACAAACAGGCAGCACGGTGGCATGGTGGTTAGCACTCCTGCTTCTCTCTGTGTGGAGTTTGCATGTTCTCCCCGTGTCTGGTGTGGGTTTTTTCCGGGTACTCCAGTTTCCTCCCACAGTCCAAAGACATGCACTTACTGGGGTTAGGTTAACTGGAAACTTTAAATTGCTCATATGTGTTATCTGTCTCTCTGTGTTGGCCCTGTGACAGGCTGGCGACCTATACAGGGTGTACCCTGCCTCTCGCCCTATGTCAGCTGGGATAGGCTCCAGCACTCCACGACCCCAAACAGGATAAGGAGAAGTGAATGGATGGATGTGCAAATGCAAAAAAGCGGTCCTACATATTTGTTTAATATGTGTATTGAAGGACATATCCTTGTCAAAAATGACTCCAAGATTTCTCACAGTGTTACTCGAGGCCAAAGTATTTCCAAGTATCTGGTTTGACACTATGTTTCTAAGCTTTGTGGGGCCGAGCAGAAGAACTTCACTGTCATCTGAATTTAGAAGCAGGAAATTAGAGGTCATCCAGGCCTTAATGTCTTCAAGACATTCCTGCAGTTTAACTAATTGATGTGTGTCATCTGGCTTCATGGATAGATGAAGCTGAGTATCATCTGCATAGGAAATGTATGCGATGCTTTCTAATAATACTTCCTAAGTCAGGGGTGGGCAACTTCAGGCCTTGAGGGCCGGTGTCCTGCAGGATTTAGATGTTACCCTGATCCAACACACCTGAATCAAATGGCTGAATTACCTCCTCAGTCTGCAGTCAAGTTCTCCAGAGTCCTGCTAATGACTTCTATATGCGATTCAGGTGTGTTGGATCAGTATCCTAGGAACCACAAGTAAGCTCTCTGTGCAATATTATATTATTCATGCTGGACAATATCTATCACTCCTATATTGTGTAATATCCAATATTCATTCACCAAGTGCAATACTCACCATCTTCATTACTATATGTATATACTTTTTATTTTTTATTTTTATTTCTTTTTATTTATATGTATATATTTTTATACATTCTGTTTTATTTTCTGTATATTTTTAGAAGTTCTATTTCATATTTTAGAAAGTTTGACTTTCTATTGCATGGCACTGAACAGGAGTGGCCCTCCAAGTTCATTGTACGTTCTGTATTATGACAATAATGGTATGCTGTTATATTCTATTCTACTCTGGCAATATAGGTGGCACTGTACATCACAAGATCATGACATGACAGAGATTAGGTCCTAGACTAGTACCCTGGGGAACACCTTGGGTTACAATAAGTAGTAATTCCTCACATCATTCTGAAATCATCCAGCAGTGTTTTTGTACCTGATGGGGATATTTTCCTCTCTGCTGATGACTCATGTAGTTGATTTCCTGAAATGTTTGACATTAGCTCCTTCCCCAATTGTTATATCTCTGATTTATCTCAAAGGAGCCATGTGGTTGTCTGCAGTGAGTTTCTGAAGCAGACGGTGAGCCTGCTTATGGAAATGATCTGGATCCCCTCACTAAGTCTGACATTGTTCATTTCCAGGTCCAAATGCTGCTTCAGTTTCAGATCAGTCAAACAAACTGAGGTTGGAAATGGTCCAATAAACAATCAGTATGGCTGTTCTCCCATCTGCTACATCCAGCAGTGAGGATCTATGAGGTATAGATGAGTTAACCATTAGCTTGTTTCCATCTAAAGATGGTACACCATGTTCTAACTGAAGGATTTCTAAAAACCTGAAGCTTTGGACACAAACAAAGACAGAAGACTAAACAGCATATTACATTCCCAATGGGCAGAACAGGCACCATCATAAGACAGGAAGAAGATAGAACAGAGAGAAGGTCTGAGATGATCCATCCACAGCAGGAGGTTAGTCATTAATGTGCTGCTGCGTGATTTGATTACTCGCTGTAAAACAGTCCTGATCCTGAGCTGAGTCGACACTCAGAGAGATTCTTTCCCTTCAGCTATTTGGTGAGAGTGACGTTCACTCTCGTTGGTTTAGTCAGTCTCAGCGACAACCAGTGTTGGTTTGAATCCACCCACTTCATCGATGAATTTTTTTGATGTTTAACCAATTTTCACATAAACAACAACAAATCAAATGGAAACCATTTAAATCTGGGTGAGGTTCACAGGTTACGGTGAAGAATTCCCAACTCAAAACAAGAGATCAGACAGCAATTCAATTCAATTCAATTCAATTCAATTTTATTTATATAGCGCCAAATCACAACAAACTGTCGCCTCAAGGCGCTTTGTATTGTGGGTAAAGACCCTACAATAATACAGAGAAAACCCAACAGTCAAAACGACCCCCTATGAGCAGCACTTGGTGACAGTGGAAAGGAAAAACTCCCTTTTAACAGGAAGAAACCTCCAGCAGAACCAGGCTCAGGGAGGGGCAGTCATCTGCCGCGACCGGTTGGGCTGAGGGGAGAGAAAGACATGCTGTGGAAGAGAGCCAGAGATTAATATCAATTAATGATTAAATGCAGAGTGGAGTATAAACAAAGTAAATAAGGTGAATGAGAAACAGTGCATTATGTGAACCCCCCAGCAGACTAGGCCTATAGCAGCATAACTAAGGGATGGTTCAGGGTCACCTGATCCAGCCCTAACTATAAGCTTTATCATAAAGGAAAGTTTTAAGCCTAATCTTAAAAATAGAGAGGGTGTCTGTCTCCCGAATCCAAGCTGGAAGCTGGTTCCACAGAAGAGGGGCCTGAAAGCTGAAGGCTCTGCCTCCCATTCTACTCTTAAGTATCCTAGGAACCACAAGTAAGCCAGCAGTCTGAGAGCGAAGTGCTCTGTTGGGGTGATATGGTACTATGAGGTCTTTGAGATAAGATGGTGCCTGATTATTCAAGACCTTGTATGTGAGGAGAAGAATTTTAAATTCTATTCTAGATTTAACAGGGAGCCAATGAAGAGAAGCCAATATGGGAGAAATATGCTCTCTCTTTCTAGTCCCTGTCAGTACTCTAGCTGCAGCATTTTGGATCAGCTGAAGGCTTTTCAGAAAGCTTTTAGGACAGCCTGATAATAATGAATTACAATAATCCAGCCTAGAAGTAATAAATGCATGAATGAGCTTTTCAGCATCACTCTGAGAAAGGATGTTTCTAATTTTAGAAATATTGCGCAAATGCAAAAAAGCGGTCCTACATATTTGTTTAATATGTGCATTGAAGGACATATCCTGGTCAAAAATGACTCCAAGATTTCTCACAGTGTTCTTGGAGGCCAAAGTAATGCCATCCAGAGTAAGTATCTGGTTAGACACCATGTTTCTAAGATTTGTGGGGCCGAGAACAAGAATTTCAGTTTTATCTGAATTTAGAAGCAGGAAATTAGAGGTCATCCAGGCCTTAATATCTTTAAGACATTCCTGCAGTTTAACTAATTGATGTGTGTCATCTGGCTTCATTGATAGATAAAGCTGAGTATCATCTGCATACTCAGCATACTCCCAGTTCTCGGCCCAACCCCAGCTAAAGAGGATCACGAGCAGCATCTGGTGTAGATCTATCTTCTGCAGCGATGTCTTTGGAAATAAGGGAGCAGACAAATTTCTTATTTCTTCTTATTTCATATGAACGAATATCTGAAGATAATAAATATAAAAGATCAGAAGTTGAGTGCAGCAGCTGGGTCACCTGGGACTGAAGCACCTCAGAGAGTTCAGTCTGTAACATTAACGTGGAATCTGAGTGTATTCTGTATTTGATGTGTTTAATCTCACACACACACACACCACACACACTTCAGAGTTGGAAGTAGCTGGTGGAAGTTTGGCTTCTCTTCAGTGTATATCCAGCTAATTATAGAAAACACACTTCACTTCCCTGTGTGTGTGTGTGTGTGTGTGTGTGTGTGTGTGTGTGTGTGTGAGAGAGAGAGAGAGAGAGAGAGAGAGAGAGAGAGAGAGAGAAAATGTGTGTGAGTCTGTGTGTGTGTGTGTGTGTGTGTGTGTGTGTGTGTGGTCCAGAGCACCAATAATGAAAGCAGAAGGCAAGCGAGAGAGGATGGAGTGACAGCAGTACTTGAGGTGGCCTGTTTTCTGTCTCTGTCCTCCATCCATCACTCCTCCACCTCACTCTTTTTCAACATCCTCCTCCTCACTGTGTGAGGAGGATAAATGAAAACTACAGGAAGCGAGTGAGTCCAATCATGTATGCTCAGATTAAAACACCTGGAGGCAACTGTTGTTGTGATTTGGCGCTATATAAATAAAGTTGAAATTAAATGAATTTGGCGTGACTTTCTGATGATGTCATCACCTCCAGAATCCCTCAGAGGGAAAGTTGCTCTCAAGCCTCAGTGATTCATGTGATTGCTTGCCCACTGGCGCATCGAGGGTTAACTTTCTCATAGCTGTGCTCTGATTGGTCAGCATTGTGCTCCTTCACAATAAAAGCCTCCTGCTGTGTGTCCACTGAAATTTGAGGCTGTAACAGGAGGAGGTGGGCTGGAGGTGTTAATCATGACTCCCCCACAGGGACACGGAGGAGGAGAGCAACGTTTAAAGGAGCAGTTTGCCATTGAATGAGACGCTCTGAGTTATTAATCGGGTGATGGACAGAGTAAAGATTGCAGTGTTTTAACCTCCTGTGTGTGAAATATACCATCTGTTCAGCTCAAAATTGATTTCAGTTTACAAAGAAAGAACCTGTGCAGCTCAGACAGCCCATTTCTCAGCAGTGCAGGTAGAAAGACCAACAACAAGATGCAGGAAGTTTCTCCAGGCATGATGTTATGCAGCCAGAGGAAACGGCTCTCTGTGCTCATGTGATGTTTGAAGGTTATTCTTTGACAAAATCCAGAAAAACGTGAGTTAAATTAGACAAATTCAAACATTTTAAATCTATAAACAGAAAGTTTTCTCTGTGATACATAAATGCGTTGAGTTATCAAATAAAATAAAATAACATTTAATCAATGAATAATTTTTTTATCTATTTTTTTGCCGAGAGAAGAGTACCAAGTCATGCTAAGCTTAAAGAATCTGAGTTTTGTAGGAAAATAATCAGATAAGGCTCTGCTGACACTTCATGAATATTGAGTTTTCATACTTTTTATTGTTGTTAAAAAATTGTTTCCTGCTTCTGAAGTGGAAACACTAAAAAAGTTTGAGAAGTGCTGAGTTAAATAAGCTCATCTATTCTCATGTAAACTGATCACTGAGAGCATTAAAGCATCAGGTCTCTGTTTTCCCACTGCTGGCTCCAAAGAGACACACACCATCCAGTTTGTAGGTACATGTCTGCTTTCTCGTGCTAACAGAATAACAAAAGTCAAATCTATCTGAACACCAAAACTGAAAACACCTACCCAAGCAGCCAGTCAGGAAGTACAAGAGCCACCTGAATGTCTGTCTGAGTACTGAGAGAGTTGAAAGTACTAAGAGGACTGGGAGTACTATATTGGGAGTACTATATTGTGTAGTGGTGTTCAGCTGTGACCTCAGATGTGATCAGGGATGAAAATGTGTGTAACACATAGATGTGACCTCCTGTCAGGACTTGAAGAGGATGAATTAACTGACCACAGCAGGCTTCCCATTTTCTTCCACTTATCCCGTTCAGGGTTCCAGGGGGTGGAGCCCTTCCCATCTGTCACGGGGACAGGTCAGCAGTTCATCTCAGGTGTAACACAGAGACAAACATTCACCTACAGTAATTTAGATTTACCAATTAAGCTCAGAGCCAGAGAACCTGGAGAGAACCTATGATTTTTGATAGCATGGTAAGCAAATAAGTGCTATTACCAAAACTCAGAGCATTGCTAAGGTAAAACCTATCTCCTGCAAAAAAGACCTGGAAAAAGTTATTCATGCTTTTAACACTTTCCACCTGGACTGCTGTAATTCCTTGTATTCTGGTATTGATCAATCATCAATCATCACACTTTTAAGTGATATAAAAAAAGTGTAAACACATTAGCCTGGTCTTTTCATCCTTTCTTTGGCTCCCTGTCTGTTTTAGAATTGATTTTAAGATTTTATGGCTTACTTTTAAAGGTTTAAACAAACTGGCGCCTTCGTATCTGTCTGAGCTGCTTCACAGCCACTCACCTGTAAGAGCTCTGAGTGTCACAGTCAGGCTGTATGCATGAGACAGAACTGAACTACAAAACCGCTTTAATGTTGAGTCTCTTTAACAGTGTCAAAAATGAGAAAAAACAAAACAACAAGGGAACAACAGAGTCCAAAATAAGCAGTTCAGGAGGCCACCTAGGCCATGGAACCAGAATTAGGGGCTGAGGCCCATCATAGAGGCAAAGTAAATCAGGGGGCCGGCCTGGTGGACAGCTGTGGAGACAAAGCAGTTCTAGGGGTCAGCCGTGGGGCCAGCGATGAAGACAGAAAGTCTTACTCTTAATAACAAAACTCAGAAGTACAAAATAGAAAGCGCTGGGTCAAACCCCAAGATCATAACACTGAGGTCATCTAAGCAGCTATTACAGAAGCCTAAAACTAGATTAAAATAGAGGTGATCGAGCTTTTGCAGCAGCAGCACTGAAACTATGGAATAATCTACCTGTCCATATCCACACAGCTCAGACATTATACACATTTAAATCTTTACTAAAACACATTTATTCTCCTTGGCATTTGGCTGCAGTGTAACATCCATTTAGAGGATTGTTTTTATGGTCTGTTTTTATTTATTTTATTTTATCTTTTATCTTATTTATTGTCTTTTAATGTTTAGTGTTTAATGTTTTTCTGGGTTTAAGTGAAGTTCTTGGGGCAACATATTTTTAATGTGCAGCACTTTGGTAAACTTTATTGTTTTAATTGTGCTATATAAATAAACATGACTTTGACATTAGCAAACATCTGGCCTTATTTTCATTTCATGGTTTCCCTTTGTTCTGGTCTTTCCCGTGTTTGTGTTCCTGTGTCTATTTTGTCCCCGTGGCTTGGCCCTTATCTGTGTTTAGTTTCCATCCCATTGTTTCCTTGTGTGTGTGTGTGTGTGTGTGTGTGTGTGTCTGTTGTTTAGGTTCCCTCTCCCATAGCTTTAGAGTTTAGTTCTCCCTGTGTTTTCCCTTAGTGTCCCTCCCTTGCCTTGTGTCTGTTTTCCCTGTGTTGTTTGTGTTTAGTCATGTTTAATTAACTTCCTGTTTTATTTTGACAGTCTCATGTTCCCTGCACTTAATGTTTCATTTTGCTTCCCCTTGGTTTGTCTCTGAAATTATGTTCAGCCGCGATCCCAGTGAGGGGTCACTCCCCTCATTAGCCCTTGTATATTCATTGTCTGTTTTTGTCTTGGCCCTTTGTTGCGTGCTCGACTGCCTAGCTCTGAATGTTGGCTACTGCTGTCTGCTTTGTATTTTGAGTTTTTGCGTTTTCTTCTGTAGCTGGCTCCCATCCAACTTTGGGTATTTTGAGTTATTTAATAAAGTTTGTTAAACATAGTTCAAGCCTCGAGAGTCTTGCATTGGGGTCCTCTGCTTTGACTGCTGCAGCAGAATGTGACACTTTGTGCCAATGCTGTTCTCCTGGCTTCATCACTGACCTTCAGCAGTGGATGTTATATCGGTTTATTTGCTGTAAAGAGAGAGCTGAGTGTCAGAGCAATGCTGTGACTTTACACACATGGGTATAGACTAAAACAATGAGACTGAGGATACAAGCAGCGGAAATGAGCTTCCTCTGAAGGATGTCTGAACTCAAAGAAGAGCCACTACTCCTCCACATCCTCTACACATGTCTTAGGTGGTTTGGGAAGGCCTCAATCAGTGTTGTAGTCTACGTGATACGCTGGTATACGCCGTATACCCACTAGAAAAGCTGGTTATTTTTATATAACCACTTAAAAGTGCCCAGTGATATGTAATTTCTTCATAAGGATCAGCAAAAACTCTTTACTCCTCTCCAAAGCTGTCACCTGCTGCCATACACTCCCCTTTCCTCCGGTTCCATCTGAGGCTCACAGCCATTGGCTGAGCTCGTTACCACAGCTCTCTGCTCTGTGATTGGTTTCTTATTCAGCTGCTCCTTTATGGTTGGCTGGGGATGTAGGCAGGAACATTTTAGACAGACAAGAGTGGAGAGACCCAGCAGCTAGAGGATTTTACAATGTACTGAAAATTAAGAAAAAACAGGCTTGAATGGTCTTATAAACCAGCTGCCCCTGAAGTCACGGAGGCAGATTTAGAAGAACCTGCCAGTTTGCTAGACACAGTTGGTTCAACCTGTTTTTTGTATAATATGTAGGGTTGCCACCAGTCCCGTAAAAGACGGAATCGTCCCTTAATTGGCAGTTACTGACAAGTGCCAGATGTTATCCTGTGATTGCTTATCATTCATAACTCCCTTTGTTCCTTTTGTTGCCTTCTTACTGATGTTCTGTTAGTAATGTTCATGGTTAGATGTTGGATTTAATGATGCCTGAACTGCTAAATTAAAATAAACAGTGTGTGATACACAAATCAGACTGAACTTTACAGCTGATTTCAGGAAGCATTGGTAGATATGTAAAGTTCAGATGTTTGAGCTTCATGAATATGCTTCATGGATGTGGACGTTCCATTTCTGTCAGCAGTTGGTTTGGCTGGTTTCAGATGTCAGTCTGATGTTCTGCTCGGCTGGGTTTCTGGGCTCTTGTCTGTCAGCGTTTGATGGGAGGAAAGCAGTAATTCCTTTGTGTCTCTCCAACAGCTGCATGCAGGCTGGAAAACACCCGGAGAGCTTCAGCTGAGACAGAGCGTGTCAGATACATGGCTAATCTGCTGCTGCCGCAGCCTCCATGTAAAGATGGTTTAAGTGTTTGTAGAGCAGACTAATATTGGTAAGATGCCTGCAAGGTTTGCCAAAAAAAAAAAAATCAATCAGACAGCTGCAGATAATCCAAAATGCTGCTGCTCATGTTCTCACCAAGACTAGAAAAATAGAGCACAGCACCCCTGTTTTAAAGTCCTTACACTGGCTACCTGTAGCTCAGAGAATAGACTTTAAAATACTTGTATAAGTTTATAAATCGCTGAATGGTTTAGCATCACAATACATTAAAGACTTACTATCGTCATATCAACCTTCCAGAACACTCAGGTCTTCTGGTTCCAGTCTACTTTGTATCCCCAGAATCAGAAACAAACATGGAGCAGCAGCTTTCAGGTTTTATGCACCTTTAATTTGGAACAAACTCCCAGAAAACTGCAAAACAGCCGAAACACTAAATTCCTTTAAATCAAGGCTGAAAGCCCACCTGTTTAGAGCTGCTGTTGATTAGTAGTCCGCAAACAAATCCGGGTGAAAGCTGCTCTAAACATGATTATGATTATCATGTGTATCTGCTTGATGGTTTTTTATGATTTGGTGTGATGATTCTGATGTTTTGATGATTTGCTGTGTACTTGATTTATGTTTTTAATGCTTTTAATGATTTTACTGAATATTTGTTTGATGATCTTATGATGTAAAGCACTTTGAATTGCCTTGCCACTGAAATGTGCTATACAAATACATTTTTACTTACTTACCTACTGCAGTGACTCCCTTGGTTCAGAGCAGGAGGCCGGGTGCCGCTTTGTGTTACTGTGTTGTTCTGAATGAAGAGTATGAAGCATGTTAAATATAACATGTGGAAAAGCTGAACAGAAAAATAAGAGAAAGCAGCAGATTTATTCCCATAAAACAGACTGCGTGCAGTCTGAACTCCCACAGAGCAGAAACACATGACTCACATGTGATAAATTCCATCTTTATTTATGTGGTAGCACCTCCTGCCTCATTTTGATTGGAGGATTAATCTTCTTTTTATTTATTTAAACATGTTTCCATGAAAGTGATGCACAGAGAAATTAACTTTCATCTGTCGTCTGACTTTTATTCAATTCAATTCAATTTTATTTATATAGAGCCAAATCACAACAGTTTTCACAAGGTGCTTTATGTTGCAAGGTAAAGTGCTTCTCACCAACAGGTGTGGTTCTTACCTCAGGACAGTTCTTGTCCATGTCTGTCAGGTCTTTGGACAGCGTGGACAGAGCGACATCTTTCTGCAGGTGCCACAGCGTGGTTGAGTAAATCTCCATCCCTTCACCTCTGTACAATTCGATCCTGCGCGCCTCGCTGAACATATGCTCTGCCTACAACTACACATCGCCATGACATGGAGACAAATTTGTATTGAGTATTTTTTTTATAATCGAAGTATTCAAGTTACTCAAGGAATCGTTGCAGCCATAGTCAATTCAATTCAATTTTATTTATATTACACCAACAGCCGCTGCCTCAGGGCACTTTATACTGTAAGGTTAGGGTTAAACCCTACAATAATTACAAAGAAAACCCAGCAGTCAAAACGACCCCCTATGAGCAGCACTTGGGAAAGAAAAACTCCCTTTTAACAGGAAGAAACCTCCAGCAGAACCAGGCTCAGGGAGGGGCAGCCATCTGCCACACTGTGGAAGAGAGACAGAGATGAATAATAACTAATGATTAAATCCAGAGTGGGGATATAAACAGAGTAAAAAGAGTTGAATAAAAAGCAACACTCACTGCATCATAGGAACCCCCCAGCAGCCTAGGCCTATAGCAGCATAACTAAGGGAGGGTTCAGCGTCACCTGATCCAGCCCTAACTATAAGCTTGATCATAAAGCTAATTGATGTGTGTCATCTGGCTTCATGGATAGATAAAGCTGAGTATCATCTGCATAGGAAATGTATGCGATGCTTTCTAATAATACTTCCTAAGTCAGGGGTGGGCAACTTCAGGCCTTGAGGGACGGTGTCCTGCAGGATTTAGATGTTACCCTGATCCAACACACCTGAATCAAATGGCTGAATTACCTCCTCAGTATGCAGTCAAGTCCTGCTAATGACTTCTATATGCGATTCAGGTGTGTTGGATCAGGAACACATCTAAAACCTGCAGGACACCGTCCCTCAAGGCCTGGAGTTGCCCACCCCTGTCCTAAGGGAAGCATGTATGATGTAAATAAAATTGGTCCTAGCACAGAACCCTGTGGAACTCCATAATTAACCTTAGTGTGTGAAGAAGACTCCCCATTTACATGAAAAAATTGGAGTATAATAGATAAATATGATTCAAACCACCGCAGCACAGTACCTTTAATACTTATGGTATGTTCTAATCCACGGGTGTCAAACTCCAGGCCTCGAGGGACAGTGTCCTGCAGGTTTTAGATGTGTCCCTGATCCAACACACCTGAATGAAATGACTGAATTACCTCCTCAGTATGCAGGCGAGTTCTCCAGAGTCCTGCTAATGACTTCTGTCTTTGACTCAGGTGTGTTGAAGCAGAGACACATCTGCAGGACACTGGCCCTTGAGGCCTGGAGTTTGACACCCCTGCTCTAATCTCTGTAATAAAATGTTATGGTCAACAGCCAATCCAAGCCAAGTTTATTTATAAAGCACTTTTAAAACAGCAACCACTGACCAAAGATTATCCTAAGAATAAATAAATAATACACACAATTAAAACCAATGAAAAAAGCATAATCTTACCCTAAAAATTAAATGAAATAAAAAGTAATAAATTCAATAGACAGCAGCTCATACTAATCAAAGGCCAAATGAAATGTGTGTCTTAAGAGCATACTGAAACTTGGCCAATGAAGAGGCCTGTTTAATGTCTAATGGCAGAGCATTCCAGAGTTTAGGAGCTGCCACAGCAAAGGCTCTGTCTCCTCTGAGCCTCCACTGTGTCCTCGGCACATCAAGGTACAGCTGATCAGCTGATCTGAGTGACCGGGAAGGAGTATGTAGATGCAGCAACTCGGAAAGATAAGGTGGGGCAAGGCCATGTAATGACTTAAAAACAAATAAAAGGATTTTAAAATGAACTCTAAAACACACGGGCAGCCAGTGCAGTGAGGATAAAACAGGAGTAATGTGCTCTCTCTTCCGCAATCTGGTCAAAAGACGTGCAGCACCATTCTGAACCAGCTGCAGACGGGCTAGAGCAGACTGGCTAACACCAACATATAAAGCACTGCAGTAATCCACTCTAGTTGTAGTAAAAGCATGGATCACTACTTCAAAATGCTTCTTCAAGAACATTTTTTATTTTTGCCAGTTGCCTCAGATGAAATAAGCTAGATCTCAACCCTGCCCTGATCTGATCCTCCAATTTGAAGCTCTTGTCCATAATAAAACCCAAATGTGTGACAGATGGCTTTACATATTGCAATAATGAACCCACGTCCACGGGGCAAGACCCACCCGGGACAGTGGGACCAAAGACAATCACCTCTGTCTTTTTTTCATTAAAATTCAGTAAGTTTAGACACATCCATGCTTTAATATCATCAAGACAGTCAGTAGGAGCCTGTACAGATTTGGCTTCCTTGCATTTCAAAGGCACATAAATCTGAGTATCATCAGTATCAAAGCTGCACTAAATTCTAACAGGACAAGCACAGAGATGAGTCCCATGTTTCTTGGTGTCCTCATCTCTGCTGATCTCTCTTGGTCAGATAACATCACAGCTGTTATCAAGAAGGCTCAACAGCAAATTCACTTCCTGAAGGTCAGCTGCACTGAAGCAGACAGGGGGAGGCTTCAGAGGGTAGTCAAGACAGCACAAAGAATCGTTGGCTGCCCTCTCCCCTCCCTGATGGACATCTACACCTCCTGCTGCATCAGCAGAGCCAGGAACATCATCAAGGACAGCTCACACCCTGGCTTTGACCTGTTTGACCTGCTGCCCTCTGGGAGGAGCTACAGGAGCATCAAAGCCAGAACAAACAGACTCAGGAACAGTTTCTTCACCAGAGCAATCACCACCCTGAACTCTAACACTGTAACTGTGCAACAACCTGTGCAATACTTATATTGCCCCTAAATTGCGCCATATTCAATTTTCATCCACCAAGTGCAATACTCACCATCTTCATTATTATGTGTATATTCTTATTATGTGTATATTCATATTCTTATTTTATTTTTTACAATGTATATACAGTGGCTCGCAAAAGTATTCATACCCCTTGAACTTTTCCATATTGTGTCACATTACAACCACAAACGTAAATATATTTCACTGGAATTTAATGTTAAAGACCAACACAAAGTGGTATACAATTGTGAAATGGAAAGAAAATTATACATGATTCAAAACATTTTTTACAAATACAAAACTGAAATGTGCGGTGTGCAAAAGTATTCAGATCCCCTGAGTCAATACTTTGTGGAACCACCTTTTGCTGCAATTACAGCTGCAAGTCTTTTAGGGTATGTCTCCACCAGCTTTGCACATCTAGTGACTGAAATTTTTGCCCATTCTTCTTTGCAAAACAGCTCAAGCTCAGTCAGATTAGATGGAGAGCGTTTGTGAACAGCAGTTTTCAGATCTTGCCACAAATTCTCGATTGGGTTTAGGTCTGGACTTTGACTGGGCCATACTAACACATGAATATGTTTGGTTTTAAACCATTCCATTGTAGCCCTGGCTTTATGTTTAGGGTCGTTGTCCTGCTGGAAGGTGAACCTCTGCCCCAGTCTCAAGTCTTTTGCAGACTCCAACAGGTTTTCCTCCAAGATTGCCCTGTATTTGGCTCCATCCATCTTCCCATCAACTCTGACCAACTTCCCTGTCCCTGCTGAAGAGAAGCAGACCCAGAGCATGATGCTGCCACCACCATATTTGACAGTGGGCATGGTGTGTTCAGAGTGATGTGCAGTGTTAATTCTCCGCCACACATAGCATTTTGCATTTTGGCCAAAAAGTTCAATTTTGGTCTCATCTGGCCAAAGCACCTTGTTCCACATGTTTGCTGGCAAACTGCAAATGGGATTTTTTAATGGCTTTCTTCTTGCCACTCTTCCATAAAGACCACATTTGTGCGGTGCACGACTAATAGTTGTCCTGTGGACAGATTCCCCCACCTGAGCTGTGGATCTCTGCATTTGGTCCAGAGTCACCATGGGCCTCTTGGCTGCATCTCTGATCAGTGCTCTCCTTGTTCGGCCTGTAAATTTAGGTGGACGGCCTTGTCTTGCAGTCTTACAGTTGTGCCGTACTCTTTCCATTTCCGGATAATGGATTGAACAGTGCTCCATGAGATGTTCAAAGCTTGGGAAATCTTTTTATAGCCTAAGCCTGCTTTAAACTTATGTTATGCATTTTATATGCATGGATAAATACATAAAGTTTACCAGGGAGGACACTAGGGATAATAGGTTACTGTTCCTGGACTGTGCAGTGCTTATTGAGGAAGATGGAAGCCTCAACATTGAAGTGTACCAGAAACCCACACACATGGACCAGTATCTCCTCTTTGACTCCCACCACCCTCTGGAACATAAACTTGAGGTGATCAACACCGGGCAGAAAGCGTCCCCTCTGAGGCAGAAGGGAAACTAAAGGAACCTCACACATGTAAAGAAAGCCATCAAAACATGTGGTTATTCCAACTGGGTTTTCATCAAATCAAGCAAGACACAAAGGAAAGAAGGTCAAACTCAAACTTGGGATAATAAGAATGATAAGCGAAACAACATTGTCATCCCTTATGTGTCAGGCTTGTCAGAGAAACTCAGAAGAATTTTCTCCAAGCATGACATCCCAGTATCCTTCAAACCAAGTCACACCCTAAAGCAAAAACTTGTTCATCCCAAGGACAAACCCCCCAAACACAAGATCAGCAATGTAGTGTCTGCTGTTCAGTGCAGTGAAGAGTGCTCGGACCTCTACACTGGAGAACCCAAACAGCCTCTTCACAAACACACAACATGGACAAGACTCAGCTGTACATCTGCATCTGAAGATCAAAGGTCACTCTTTTGACGATGCCAATGTTCACATTTTGGACAGGGAAGACAGATGATTTGAAAGAGGAGTAAAAGAAGCATCTATGTCCACTGTGAACAACCATCATTGAACAGAGGAGGTAGATTATGTCACCAACTTTCCCCCACTTACAGTGCTGTCCTGAGCTCCCTCCCCAGACGTCTCAACCCCATTTACACCTTTGTTCCAGTGGCCTCAATGGGTCACATGATACAATAGAGCAAAGTCCCAAAAAAAAAAATACTGTTTGAAATTACCCACGCTTCCTTTCATACCTTGGCACATGTGATTATGCACATGAACAATAGAGGGTCACAACCACTTCCAGGGGACTACATCCACGGGGGTTTAAATACCTGGGTCTCTCCACCTTTTGGTTTGAGAACTGAAGAAGCCTTTCAGATGAGAGGAGAAACATCTTCAAGAAACAAAAAGAAGTCCAGTCGCCTTTTTTCAAACTCCAGAGACTACTATGACCTGGATGACCAAGAACCTACACAAACTTAACACGCAGTCACATTAAAGATTATAGATCACGTTATATTTTTATATTATAGCAGCACATCTCATAACCCTGATGCTGCATCTGCATGTAGACATCCATGATGTCTTAGCCTACAGGTTAGTGAGAAAGGACAGCATCCTCTGCTGGTGACAGTATTGCAAAGGTTCCATTTAAACTGGTTTAAGAATAACTCAAGTTTGTTTTTTCAAATTAACAGTCCGGAAGGTTGATGGAAGCTTGTGGCGGGTATTCTAATACGCTCTGAGTGTTTTGCCAATCAGATTGTTCACCTGATGATATTAGTCTTGTCTGTTCTTCTCTGGATGGTTGTTTTGAACGCAATTTTGTTATATTATGATGGAATGTCGTTATATAATTTGTTGTATAATGATTAATTTCATTGTATGTATAATGACAATAAAGTTCTATTCTATTCTATAAAATTAAACACAGCCTCAGCTTTGTTGAGGCTGTGAGCTCTTTCAGATCCTGCACTCTATCATTCATGTGCATCCGCAGCAGGAAATGCTTTTGCTGTTTTTTACTTCAAGGTTTTTATATTGTGTCAGTGGGTGACAGGTTTCCTTGAGACTGAAATGAAGTTCTTTGTGCTGATGTAGATTGATGATGAGCTCATAATGAGTCTCTGATTCTTTATATTTCCCCTTTTCTCCTCCAGCTTTACAGTCTGACTCAAACTAGTCATCCACACAAAATATTTCATACCAAAGTGTAGAGAGCCGGATCAAGACTCAAATCAAAGGAGCTCAACAACAAGAAGACATCTAATCAGACTTACACACAGCAGAGGGAGAGCTTGTTATATACTCATTATTGTCCTGAATGCAACAGCAGAGGCGCTCACTTAAAGCAAAGCTCAGAGCAGTTTCACAGAAGAAGCTGCATAGTTGTTTGTCTTAATGAAATATTTGTTGAATTTGAATATCTCTTTCTGTGGCTGATCATTTATCATTGATCACCAATCAATCACTGATTGAGACACTAGGTCAATGAGGAGCTACTGTGCTGCCTTCACTGCCCTCTGTTCCTCTGAGTCTCTGAGTCTTAAAGTTAGAGTTGTTTTCCTCAGTGTGGACAGATTTCATGTTTCTGGTGTTGCACACGCTTCTGTAAGTTCTCTAAAATTAGAAACATCCTTTCTCAGAGTGATGCTGAAAAGATAATTCATTCATTTATTACTTATAGGCTGGACTATTGTAATTCATTATTATCGGGCTGTCCTAAAAGCTCCCTGAAAAGCCTTCAGATTAGAAAGAGAGAGCAGATTTCTCCCATATTGGCTTCTCTTCATTGGCTCCCTGTTAAATCCAAAATAGAATTTAAGGTGTCCCTAAAACCAGTCTGACCAACGCTCTACCAGTCAATCAGGAGGATCTCAGAGTACTCTTCCACATCCAGAGGAGACAGTTGAGGTGGTTCAGTTTCTTGGAGGTGAGCCTGAGGCAGACCCAGGACATGCTGGAGAAATTATGCCTCTCGGGTGGTTTAGGAATGCCTCAGTGTTTCCCTCAGATAAGCTGGAGGAGGGGGTTGGGAGAGGGAGGTCTAAAAGTATAGGAATCTCTACTTATACTGCTGGATCAGGTGACCCTGAGCCATGGCTTAGTTATACAGCTATAGGAGGACTTCTTCTCCACTCCCCATACACCACTGCTGCATGTCATCAGTTTGTGCCTCCTCTCTTCAGTCCCTTGTTTTGTCTCTCTTTGCTCTCTTTTTTTCCTTCCTCTGACCCTTCAGTTCATGATGTGAAACTGTAACATTTCCTGAACTCTTGATATCTGAACAAAAATCAAAAGTGAGTAAAACCTAAAGTTAAATGTGTCGACCTCATGAGTCACAGCTGAAAATCATGTAGACATCCAGCTGTCTGTGACTCACTGACCTTCATTGCTGTGTGATGGACAATGGTCAGTTAGAAAAAGTTGCGCTGCTTTGTAAAATGTAAATAAAAACTGAATGGAATGATCTGCGAGTCTCACAAACCCAGATTTTATTCACAAACAGCATTTCAGATGTTTAAACTGAGGAAATATTCCAGTGTAAGAAAAATCTGAGCTCATTTTGAATTTGATGGCAGGAACACACAATCTCTAAAAGTTGTTACAGGTCTGTGCTTCCTGCTGTACAGCATCTCCTCTGTTTTAACAATAGTCCATAAACATGTGGGAACTGAGGAGAGCAGTTGCTGGACTTTGGGAATGTTGTCCCGTTCTGTCTGATAGAGGATCCTAGCTGGATTCTAGAGTATTTCAGCAGTCTGCTTTCTCCTGTTCTGGGGTTCCTGATGCTCCAAATGTTCTCAGGTGGTCAAAGGTCTGGACCACTTAATTTTTTATTTATTTTTTTTTGTAAAATTAGCTGCTGCCAAAACACTTAATAATTGGTCAGATGCTGCCACACCGGCTCTTTCATGTGAACACACAGAGGAAACCACAGGTTACTCCTGGGCTGTGTACGACAGCATGAATGTCAGAGCAGCAACAACACAATGTGTTATTCTCTGAATATACAATTCTACAGACACACTGAGCACACAAAGGCTCCATACCATAGGCATATGGACCCACCACCATTACCTCTGAGCCAATCAGTTCGCACACACAGGTGTCTGCCACAGTATTTTCCACCTGATCTGTTCTGAGGTCAGTCTGCAGGCAGTATCACACCCAGACAGTTTGTTCCTGTTAGTCTCTGAGACGTCTCCCTCTGTCCACATCCACCCACAGAAACTCCAGCAGGGCTGTGCTCTCTGTGAGGTCTGCATCATCAACACTGATCACACAAGTCGAACCCAAAGCAAGAATAAAATAGAATAGAATAGAATTGTGATTTGGTGCTCATTGAAATTAAATTGAATTGATTTTTTTAACCTTTGCCAACCTTTGTGTCAGAAGTGTTAACACACCGTGAAAACATCACTGTGCCTTTCACTGCAGCAGCCAATCAGAGTGCAGCTGCAGGTTCAGTGCCTCATTTCCACCAAAACAAAACAAAATGTCTAAAAGTTTCCTTTGTGTCTACACTGCAGAAGAGATTATTCAGATTAGTCTGATTACAAGTGTATTTACACACACACACACACCCACACACTGCAAACCATGAAATAACCAACAAAAAGTAATGAATATTCATTCACCTTCCAGCTCGCTGACCAGCATCAGCGTCTTGCTGAAGTGGTCTGTAGTGGGAGGTATAATTTTCTGAGGTGGACCTGAAAGTAAATAAACTGATTTTACAGGCTTGTTTCTTATGGAAACAAGCCTGTAAAAGCTACTCGGCCAATCAAAAAAATTCAGAAATACAAGTCTTGTCCCCAGCTTCCTGAGAGCTGATAACCCTCTGATCTGGGATGATGGGCTCAAATGATTCCCCTGGAAACCTATTTACACTAAAGGTCCAGTTAGTGAGTCTGAAAATTTACTGGGACCAGCATGAACTCCTGCTGTCTTTACTGAGACCATAATGGAATGTTCTCAGCTCTATAGGTGTTTGTTCAGGTGTTGACCTTTTGGTGACCACTGGAATAAGTAGACTGGTTCTTACATTGTGCTTTCCTATTCAAAGCACTTCCTACAACACGTCTCATTCACCTTTTTTTCTACATATCTAATATTCACATTCCAATGAACTCATCAGTATTCACTATCTTGCCCAAGGATACTTTGGCATGCAGACTGGAGGAGCCAGGAATCAAACCATCAACCTTCAGATTAGTAGATGACCTGCTCTACCTCCTGAGCTAAGGTCAGCAGAGTTCTTGAAGTCCCTCCTGAACATTAACATCCCTTCAGCAGCTTCTGCTCAGTCTGCAGCACAGCGACACAGACAGGACTGAATCTATTGCATTTTCAGTTTGAATGGAGGCAGTTTCAGACTTGGATTAATGCAGACTAGACCGATCTCCTGAGGCAGAATGGGTGGAGATAAAGAGGACAGTTTCTGCAGCAGCTGCAGGACGTTGACGTAACTCCTCCCACTGCTGAGAACGCTGCCAAGATCCAAACATTCACGCCTAGAAGACAGAGTGCATACTGCACTCAGCTCGCCATCTAATTTTAGCTCAGAGACACAACAGTAAATCTCTGCGGACGACACATTTACTGTGTGTGTGTGTGTGTGTGTGTGTGTGTGTGTGTGTGTCAGCCTCTCAGTGCTGAATGCCAAACACATTTAAGTCACGCTGAGTGAATCATGAATTGGTGACATTAGTGAATAATTAACAGACAACACATCATTGCAGACTGAGCAGCTGATTGATCATCGATTACTGAGCTAATTGCTGAGTGAATGTTGGAGTTAAAGTCAGAGAGGAGCTGCAGGCAGGTGGGAGCTGTCCTGTGATGAACTAACCGTCTGGCCTACTGAAGCTGAATATTGAGATCAGGCTGCAAACAGGGATTTGCTGAGATTCCCTCTGAGCTCCAGTTTTATTACCTGATTCATTTTTAACTTTTTTTCCTCTGAGGATATGCTGTCTAATATCAAACATGAATATAAAAGAGTCTGCACAAACAACCCGTCTACCTGCCTGTCTGCTGCTTTCCTTTATTAATACAAGTTATAAATCCAAACAGAGAGGATCCTATAGTGCAGGGATCCTCAAATCCAGGCCTTGAGGTCCGGTGACCTGCAGGTTTTAGCTGTGTCCATGATCCAACGCACCTGAATAAATTGCTGAATTACCTCCTCAGTATGCAGTCAAGTTCTCCAGAGTCCTGCTAATGACTTCTATATTTGACTCAGGTGTGTTGAAGCAGAGACATCTAAAACCTGCAGGACACCGGACCTCAACGCCTGGATTTGAGGATCCCTGCTATAGTGGAAGGCACGTGAAAGAAGGAGCTGACAAAATGCTCTGAGAACACCAGAGTCAGTTTTTCATTTAACCCAGTGGAGGCATGTCCACTAATGAAAACAGAGCTCAGGAATTTCAGCGCATTCTACTGCCAAAACATAGGCAGACACCAACCGGTAACAAGGAAGAAAACACCTGAATGAGCCATGAATGACCAGCAGCTCGATGCAATACAAGCAGAGGAAACTCAGGGCTTAAATACTAAAGGGCTGATGAGGGGAGTGGGCACAGCTGGGAACACAGGTGAACACAATCATCCTAATAACACAAAGGAAGTAAAGCTGACAACACATGGGGAACAGAAGACTAAAAATAAAACAGGAATGAAGACAAAGAAACAAAGACACAAACTAGACACTATACACCAGAAAACACTGGGGAACTAGGATTCAAATAGAGAGGGTGTCTGTCTCCTGAATCCAAGCTGGAAGCTGGTTCCACAGAAGAGGCGCCTGAAAGCTGAAGGCTCTGCCTCCCATTCTACTCTTAAGTATCCGAGAAACCACAAGTAAGCCAGCAGTCTGAGAGCGAAGTGCTCTATTGGGGTGATATGGTACTATGAGGTCTCTGAGATAAGATGGGGCCTGATTATTCAAGACCTTGTAGGTGAGGAGAAGGATTTTAAATTCTATTCTAGATTTAACAGGGAGCCAATGAAGAGAAGCCAATATGGGAGAAATCTGCTCTCTCTTTCTAGTCCCTGTCAGTACTCTAGCTGCAGCATTTTGGATCAGCTGAAGGCTTTTCAGGGAGCTTTAAGGACAACTTGATAACAACATGAATTATCTTTTCAGCATCACTCTGTGAAAGGATGTTTCTAATTTTAGAAATATTGCATAAATGCAAAAAACCAGTCCTATATATTTGTTTAATATGTGCATTGAAGGACATATCCTGGTCAAAAATGACTCCAAGATTTCTCACAGTGTTACTGGAGGCCAAAGTAATGCCATCCAGAGTAAGTATCTGGTTAGACACCATGTTTCTAAGATTTGTGGGGCCGAGTACAAGAACTTCAGTTTTATCTGAATTTAGAAGCAGGAACTTAGAGGCCATCCAGGCCTTAATGTCTTTAAGACATTCCTGCAGTTTAATTAATTAATGTGTGTCATCTGGCTTCATGGATAGATAAAGCTGGGTATAATCTGAATATGTTTTCTGACATGTTGTTGAAGGTGTTGTTTTCCCTTGTTGCCTCTTTCAGTCTGGAAAGCTCAAAGGACTGACTCTATTCTGTGAAGAGCTTCCTTCATTCAGCAGCTCACCATTATGATGGATTTCAAAATTAATAACAACACCTCCCTCTCTATAATCTATTCAACAACCCTGAACTCTGCATGACAGTTATTTCCATTAGTTGAAAACAGTTCACAGACTACTTAAAATGAGCTCTACTGTCATATGATACCGACCAGTAATCCCATCAGAAAATAAAAGCAATATATAGAAATTGCTTTAAAATGGTGGGATGGCCAATTAGCCATAGTACTGCTGGTTAGTTATAAACTGACAGCTGTTGGTGCTGAACTCAGAGGACTGCTGGTTATGTGATCCATCTAAAATGAAGCTCTGGTTTCAGATTGTCTTTGTGTGCGTGGTGATGAGTGGACGAGTTTCTCCGGCCAAGTTGTCCTGCGAAACTTTGATCCTGCTGTCGACCAACTTCACAGGTAACTTCCTGTCTCAGGATTTCCTCAGTACATGCTCAGTCAAACCAGAGTGCTGTTTCCTGATACCTTCGTCTCCATTTATGTCTGTCAGCAAGGACCCTGGCCCTACTAAACCAGACATTCGCCATCAGTAACTCCTCAGGTGTGTATAAGAGACTTCACCTTTGACCTTTGATAAACAACAGCCCACGAACAGGATGAGGCACTATGCTTTTCACCATGGTTGTACTCTGAAGTACAGTACCATCAAACGTTTGGACATAGTTACCCATTCATCCAAACTTTTGACTGGTACTGTATACCTGTGCATTATTTTCAGACAGTAGAGGTTTGACTATAGAGATAAAGTTGCTGTTGTTTCCCAGCCATAGATGTGCACTACATTTCCCTGGACAAACCAGAAACTCCTCCTGAGAATATCACCAATATAATCTGACCAATGACTGTGAAGGTTATAAGTACCACCAGTGCACAGGTACTTTAACCAGTCAGCACTACCCAAGTAAGTGCTGTCTATGCAAAAAGTTCTTCTAGTTTTTCTTTTTAAAAGATATGCATAAAGATATTACTATCTTTAAAATCATTAGACTGCCTTAACTATTTACTCTTAATACCTAAAAACTATCCAGACTAAACAGGAACCACTAGGTTCCTAAGAATAACTTCACAAAACTGGAGTACTCATAACAGCAGTATACTTCAATACCCATAAATACAGAGGAGTAAGTACCCATGATTTTCTAAGGTTACCTTAAATACACAGGACTTCATGAAGGTTTCTATATGCCTCAGATTGGCCTAAATAGAAGTACCCAGTATTAATTTAACTATACCTTTGAGTAGACCATCTTTACTGCAGATAGGAGTCAACCCTTGAAATATGAGGTGTGATCAAACTGGTCTGCGGTCCCCTTTGAGGCTGTCTCCTTGTGACAGCTCTGTGGCTATGTTTGGTTGGTTCCCTGAAAGTCAATTCTGACTCTGATTGCATTCACAGGAGATGACCTCAAAGGAAAGACTTTTAAACCATGTGCTTTCTGCTATTCATGGCCAAACTTATGAGACTTTTTCAGCACACTGTGCACTAGCAAGGACAAAAACTTAAGTGCCAAGAACTACCCAGTTCTTGACACATATGGAGGAGTTATGCTCCTGGTAAGCCAGTCGGTGGTACAGGAGTAACTACAGTTCTTCATCATAATGTAGCAGTACAGGAGTAACTGCAGTTCTTTATCATGAAGTACCTCAGGACCTGTTTTTTTTAATACTCCAGCATGAATCTTGAAAGGAGTTTCCTGTGAAGTAGTTGTGGGACGTTTAATGTGTATTTAACAAAGGTGAGTGTGTCTCAACAAGTCCTCTGCACTGTCTTTGCCTGGTTGCATCTCTCTCTCACCTGTCGCTTTCTCTGTACAGGTGTGTACTGTGACCTGTCTGTGGATGGTATAGGAACCTGTTGGCCTCGTAGTGCAGCAGGAGAGCTGGTCTCCAGACCTTGTCCTGAGCAGTTCAACGGGATCCACTACAACACCACCAGTATGTACCAGAGTACCACATCTGCTCACGTGTTCCTTTTTAATTTAAAGACTGTGAACTAGAACCAATGATTGTAGAAAACATCGACAACCTAACAGCTTCCTGAAGTGAAGCCAAAATGTCTGTATTCCCCCCCTGGTGTCTGGCTGCAGGATAGGTCATAAACCCTTTTCCTTTCATGTTAGTGGATGGGTTAGGAGTCAACATAAAACAAAAAAAGCTTTCTCATAGGTTTGATTTAAATTACTAGATGCTGTAAAATTGGAGTGCAACGTCATGATGTTAGCTTTGATTGGCAGCTGCAGTCATAGAGAAACTTGCATATCTCAGATCGGGAACTGCAGCTAGGTGTAGGGAGAAAGAGGAGGTCCAGCTTTACTTTCCATGACCATGACTGAACAACATCAAGTTTTTCGCAGTAAACAGTAATGTAATTCTGCAGTAATGCAGGAATACAAATACAAACAAACCAGGAACAAATAATGAGACCTCACAAAGAGTCCTAGACATCTTCAGTTTTTCTGTATCATCCTCAGCAATATGTTAAAAGTACAACATTTAATTTCCAGATTATTCTGATATTTACAGCAACTCTGGGCCTCTGTGGAGTGTTGATGCCATTGATGCAAAATGAGGAGACCAAAAACTAGCTAATTCGTCAAACACAAACACAACTAGCTAACAACAAGCCTCTAACACAGTATGCTAACTGCTAATCTAGGTAACACAGAAGTTACAGAGTGCTGTTAGATGTTACGTTGGGATGTGTCTTTTAAAATATTCACCTTAATTTAATGAGTCAGTAAAATTATCCTGATCTGTGTTCAGGATAATTCCAGCAGGTGACTCCACCCAAAGTCACTACTGTCCAGACTGTGGCTCCAAAAATGTGAGATGGCAGCCCCTTTAAATGGGAAATGTTGTCTTTGTTGTGAAGTGGGAGGAAGTGGAGCTGTAAAATCCATGTTTTAAACTGTTGTTGACTTGAATCAGGTTCTTAACTCCAAACACACCTTAAAACTCAGATCCACCTCGTAAATGTCACGTTCAGTGACATTTACACACTTCACAGCCAGAGCTTGAGATAAAACATTAAAAAAATTCTGTTTTAACAATATGTGAATATCTTTCATTTTAATGTCCAACCATGAAAAGTGATAAAAGATCATTTTATTTTCCCAAATTCCTAAATATCAGAGACTTTTGGACTTTGTTTATAATCTTTGTAAGTCTTGTATGTTTGTAACGTTTTGCATGTATTTTTAAGAACTGTAATTTCAGCTTCTTTCATTTATTTTATTTTGTAACCATCACTGTTAAAAACATACTGTTGTTTTTTAAAGACACGCTGTTGTTTATTAACACTGTGTTGTTTAATAAAACGCTGTTCTTTTTAACAACTTGCTGTTTAACAACACGTTTTTAATAACACACTGTTGTTGTTTAATAACACATTGTTGTTTAATAACACACTGTGGTTGTTTAATAACGCTGTTGTTGTTTAACAACATGTTTTTAATAACACGCTGTTGTTTTTAAATAACATGCTGTTCTTTTTTAACAACATGCTGTTGTTTAACAACACACTGTTCTTTAAGACTTATTCTTTTTTAATAACACACTGTTGTTGGTTAACAACATACTGTTGTTTTGAATTACATTATGTTGTTTAATAACATGCTGTTTAATAACAAGTTGTTTTAGCCACTAAGGGTGTTTCATTAACCTGAATGTTCTCTTCTCCAGGGGGTGTGGTAGTCACAGTATATACTCTGTATGTCTCTATCTTCAGTGCGTCTCTATCTGCAACCAATTAGAAGCTGCCAATTAAGTGTCACCCAATCACATCTCTACACTCTGTTCTCACTGACGTACACAGCCTCCACCTCAAGAGGAGGAGCTGACTCCTTATTCTGTGCTAACTGTCTTTATTGCATCTACTCTGTGTGTGTGTGTGTGGGTGGTATAAATATCTTGTTTAATTAGAGGTTTAGTTGTTGATCTGACTTAATAGTGTGAGTCATCTCTGTGTGTGTGTGTGTGTGTGTGTGTGTGTGTGTGTGTGTGTGTGTGTTTGACCAGCTGGAGCTCATGTTTCACTGCATCTTCATCGTCATCATTTCTTCAAAAACAGAAGAACTCTCGCCTTCTCTCCTACGATGTAGTCCAACCTCAGGCCTGTGATTGGGTAACAGGCTAATAAGCCATCACTTAGTCATTGCTCATTAACTGTATTGATTTCATCAGGTAATCAGCCTGATGTAAACCAAGGATAAAGGGGTGGGGGGTGGAGGGGCATTGAGAATCTGATGGCAGCTCAGTTGTTGCCATGGTTACACTTTAGTCAAGTTGATTTGTGTTTCCTTCAGACTGATCAGTTCTCTGTGATGCTGATTGATTCTGATATTGATGTTTGAGGAGATCCAGTTCTGTTTCTGACCTTTTGAGAACCTGATCCATGAGCTGGTGTGTGGAGGTCACAGAGTGGATAACTACTGTCCCTAATTTAAAGGCCACTTCTGCTCTGCAGCTTGTCTCAGACAGACCGCGTCACTCCGAAAATCTATTTTTTTCAAACTGATGGACCACGGCCCAAATCAGTGTGAGCATCATGTTGATGTTTGAATCCACAGCAGCGAGAACAGAGGAAATCTCTGATCCACAGACAGGAAGGATGCTGCAGCATGATATGTTTTATTGACATAAGAGGATCAAAGCCAAAAGACTGAGTTTATGTTCATGAGTTTATGTTCATGTGCAAGCAGTTTGATGGCACAGGTTAACGACCTCATCAGATACTTTTTACTGTTTATTTTTATTTTAAAATGATGTGATGCTCAGACCTGTAAAATCTCAAGAACAAAGTAAAGTGATTATGTCTGCTTTTGCCTCAGGATGTTTTGGGTTTTATTAAACCCTCCATCAGTGAGAAGGCTGGGTCGTACTTTTAAATCTGGAATCATTATGCATCATTTGATTTGAATAAAGGGTTTGCTGGCTAATAAAAACTTTGTGTGGTCTGGTTGACACGGTTACATGGACCAGACTGTGTGTGAAAAGGCTTTCTCAGCAATGGCCCCCAAAAGATTACCTGATAGATTTGAGATTGACTTTAAACTTTTAATAATGGCTTTTATGGCTCTCACACACCTGAGTTCATCAGGTCAAAATTTGTCATTATTACTTTGTGAGCACAGGCAACATCAGCTTCTTACCTTTTTTTCACCTGCAGCTCTGTGCTGACTGGTCATCTCTTTATTAAGGACAGGTTTACGCCATGTGACTCGTGTGTTACTTGTACTGAAAGTAACTCAAGGGTTGATGTTTGTGTGTTCAGACCGGGTGTACAGAGAGTGTCAGGTGAATGGCAGCTGGGCTCCTCGAGGAAACTACAGCCAGTGCACCGAGATCATCATCCTGGTGAGATCCACCAATCACCTGATCAACATTTTTATTCATCTTTAATCTCTGGTTAATGTGACTGATAAGTGAATGAATGTCAGGTTGAAGAATTCTTTTTCTGTTTCATAGATTTATGAATGTTTTTCTATTTATGTGTAAACAACTCACATTAGCCTCAATAGCTAATCTAACCTTTCAGTAATGCACCAGAAACACAGCACAACCATGTCTATGATCTGATTTGCAGACAGGAACAACTGCCCACATTAAGGAATATTATTTTGGCCCCTCTGGACATCGTTCCCATTTTACAGGTTGACTGATTATAGAAGTTTATGAGGAAATGAGTTCATGGTCTCAGTAGCTGGTTTCAGAATGGATGGAATCAAACATGATAATTTTAGAGTCAAAGGGGAGGGTTTAGGGTCTCACTCATCACATTCACTTTAAAAACATAACAATGGAGAAAAAATTCAACTCAAAGCTTCAGTGACCAATGATTGACATCACAGCAGCACTGCCCATCTTCCTGTCATTATTTTTCAGTCTGTGGACTTAAACTAAAACAGTGACAGCTGAAAGAAGAAAAATAACTTCCACCTTAAAAACTGGACTTGATGTTCTGTTCCACCTTAAAGACAAACACATATCAGACTGAGGACACACATGTCCCAAAGCACAGGGGACAGGAAAAGACGTGTGTGTGTGTGTGTGTGTGTGCATATTCACACATATGTTGGGTGATAATGGCTTTCTCTGATACTCTCATCAATAATGGATCACAGAGCCAGAGGGCAAAGATGGGTTCTGACTGTACGATGACCTCAGACTACTTTGTACAACTTGTCTGTCCACAGAAGAGGGGCCTGAAAGCTGAAGGCTCTGCCTCCCATTCTACTCTTAAGTATCCTAGGAACCACAAGTAAGCCAGCAGTCTGAGAGTGAAGTGCTATGTTGGGGTGATACAGGACTATAAGGTCTTTGAGATACGATGAGGCCTGATAATTCAAGACCTTGTAGGTGAGGAGAAGGATTTTAAGTTCTATTCTAGATTTAACAGGGAGCCAATGAAGAGAAGCCAATATGGGAGAAATCTGCTCTCTCTTTCTAGTCCCTGTCAGTACTCTAGCTGCAGCATTTTGGATCAGCTGAAGGCTTTTCAGGGAGCTTTTGGGAGAGCCCAATAATAATGAATTGCAATAATCCAGCCTAGAAGTAATAAATGCATGAATTAGCTTTTCAGCATCACCCTTACTACATTTCCACTGCTGAGGTGCTGGTGCTCGTGCCAGTGCTGGTGTCGGTTTCAATGAACCCGCGAAGAACGGGTCTCCATTTCCACTGCACTTTGTGAACAGATCCTTTAAGTATGAGTGTGGGTGGGTCCTTGCCTGGACATGGAAGCCAAAAGGGACAAATGTAGGAGAGCACACTCCCGTTTCTTGTGCTGCGAACACATTTTACACTGCAAACCAAACTACAGCAGCAGCTGTGTGTGGCATGAGGTAAACACAGACAACGATTACGAGCAACACAACAAGGGCGCACTTTGCGTCCTTTTACCTGTGATATGAATGGATACAAAGCAGCAAGTTCAGCCTTAGAGCCCAACCTAATTCACAGCTGGGAAAATTGCATTGCATTTCTCATGTAATACACACCATGCAGTGAAATGGCGGTAGAAAAATTAATGTTGAGATGGCAGAGTTACGTCCTTCTTCCACTTGCAATGAGACCAGCTAGCTTGTGGGGCCCAAGTTGAACCTGTTTTTTGGCCGAGCACTGAGTGTGTTCACGGTGGAAAAAACCGCTGAATGGTTCAAATACTGGCACTGGCACCCGGTTGGTGGAACAAGGGCCGCACCGACATGATGTTTCTAATTTTAGAAATATTGCATAAATGAAATAAACCAGTCTTAAATATTATCTTAAATATGTGCATTGAAGGACATATCCTGGTCAAAAATGGCTCCAGAGTAAGTATCTGTTTCTAATGTTTGTGGGGTTGAGTACAATAACTTCAGTTTTATCTGAATTTAGAAGCAGGAAATTAGAGGTCATCCAGGCCTTAATGTCTTTAAGACAATTCTGCAGTTTAACTAATTGATGTGTGTTATCTGGCTTCATGGATAGCAGTGTTAATTTTGTTGCCGAAATACTTTTGTCATAGGTTTTGCCAATGACCCTTTTTTTCATGACGAAAACTAGACGATTACTAAATTAAAACCACCTAAAAGGATAAAAACGATGACGAAATTAATTGACACTTTTGAAAATGGTTTTGTCTTGACTAATCGTCATCGTTTTTATCCTTTTAGGTGGTTTTAATTTAGTAATCGTCTAGTTTTCGTCATGAAAAAAAGGGTCATTGGCAAAACCTATGACAAAAGTATTTCGGCAACGAAATTAACACTGATGGATAGATAAAGCTGAGTATCATCTGCATGACAATGAAAATTGATGCAATGCTTTCTAATAATACTACCTCAGGGAAGCATGTATAGTTTCAATAAAATTGGTCCTAGCACAGAACTCTGTGGAACTCCATAATTAACCTTAGTGTGTGAAGAAGACTCCCCATTTACATGAACAAATTGGAGTCTATTAGATAAATATGATTCAAACCACTGCAGTGCAGTACCTTAAAAACCTAAAAACATATTCTCCACTGCTGTGTAATCTATTAGAGTAAATGTAAATGTCACTAAGAAACGATCATCACTGTAGCTCTCCACTCTGTGTTAAGCCACTTGGAGCAGCAGCAGAGCTACGCTAACATGCTCTTTGTGGATTACAGCTCAGCTTTCACTCATCCCGGACATTCTCACCACCAAACTGCATACCCTGGGCTTCCTCCCTGTCAATGTTCCTGGATAAAGGACTTCTTAACCAACCGGAGAGATGAGGCAGCCTACAGAGAGGAGGTCCTGAAGCTGACAGCCTGGTGTTCAGAGAACAACCTGCACTGAACACCATGAAAATCAAAGAGATCATCATTGATTTCAGGAAACACAGGACTGACCCAGCCCCCCTCTACATCAACAGCGAGCGTGTGGAGAGGGTCCACACCTTCAGGTTTCTTGGTGTCCTCATCTCTGCTGATGTTTCTTGGTCAGATAACATCACAGCTGTTATCAATAAGGCTGTGACTTCACTTCCTGAGGGTCCTCAGGAAGAACAACTTGGACTCAAACCTGCAGCTGACCTTCTACCGCTCATCCATTGAGAGCCTGCTGACGTACTGTATCACAGTATGGTACGGCAGCTGCACTGAGGCAGACAGGGGGAGGCTTCAGAGGGTAGTCAAGACAGCATGATAGATAATAAAAATAAAACAGGTTTTTGAGTTTCCCAATGAGGGTGAGCAAGAGTAAGAGTCAGGCTTTCAAAAGAATTAAAACTTTGTCTCGGTCTTTGATTAGTTAATAAGCTGGAATTGAAGATTGCTGCTACACCTCCTCCTCGACCTGTACTTCAGAGGATCCTGACAGATACTGTGACTCGGGGGTGTTGATTCGTTTAAACTAACATATTCATCCTGCTGTAACCAGGTTTCTGTAAGGCAGAATAAATCAATATTTTGATCAATTATTAAATCATTTATTAAAATGGAATTGGAAGAGAAAGACCTAATGTTTAATAATCCACATTCAACTGTTTTACTCTTTGGTGTAGTTGATGAAGCTGTATTATTTTTTCTTCTTAAATGTTTATGCTTAAATAGTTTTTTGCTGCTATTTGGTGGTCTGGGAGCAGGCACCATCTCTATAGGGATGGGGTTTTGAGAGGATGGCAGTAGGAGAGAAGAGAGAGGCGTGTAAGACTGCAACTCTGCTTCCTGGTCTCAACCCTGGATAGTCATGTGTGAATGTGGGTATGTCACTGAGTGGGGAAACATGGTTAGAGACGTGAATGGGTTGGTGATGTACCAGGGGCTTCTGTTTAGGACTACGCTTCCTCCTCACAGCCACCCAGCCGGCCTGTTTCCCTGCTGCTCAGGATCTGCTGGGGGGAGCTAACGAAGGCTAAGCTACCATGATCCACACCAACTGCAGAGGCCTAGCTAGCTACCAGATTTCTCATCATGAAAAACCAAGTCTCCAATTCACTGAGAGTGGCCTGAAAAGCTACACAAAGGCTACATTTATTACAAGTATCGTTACTGCTAAAGGAGGCCGAGGAGTAACTAAACATCTGACACACAGAGCAGGAAAGTGCAGGAGGGACAGGAGAAGTAAAGTAAAATTTTATTTATATAGCACCTCTCAAGACAAATATAACAAAGTGCTTCACAACAGCAGAGCAAAACTGGAAGGAAAAAAAAACTAACCTAATGTGAGTTTTTAGCTGTTTTTTAAAAGACACCTCCAAATCCACAGCTCTCACGCACAGAGGGAGAGCCTTCCAGAGCCGGGGAGCCACTGTTGCTAAAGTTCTATCTACTTTATGTCTGTGTAGATTCTCAGTCATCCAGGTCATAGTAGTCTCTGGAGCTTGAAAAAGGCGACTGGACTTCTTTTTGTTTCTTGAAGACGTTTCACCTCTCACCCGAAAGGCTTCTTCAGTTCTCAACCAAATGGTGGAGAGACCCAGGTATTTAAACCCCTGTGGGCGTAGTCCCCTGGAGGTGGTTATGACCCTCTATTGATCATGTGCGTGAACACATGTGCCCAGGTGTGAAGGGGGCGTGGGTCATATTTAATCAGTGGTTTCAGTTGAAGCCAATTTAGGACTCCGCTCCATTGTTTCCTGTGGCCTATTGAGGTCACTGGAACAAAGGTGTGAATGGGGGTTGAGACATCTGGGAAGGGAGCTCAGGACAGCACTGTAAGCGGGGGAAAGTTGGTGACGTAATCCACCTCCTCTGTTCAATGATGGTTGTTCACAGTGGACATAGATGGCTTCTTTCACTCCTCTTTCAAACCATCTGTTTTCCCTGTCCAAAATGTGAACATTGGCATCCTCAAAAGAGTGCCCTTTTTCCTTCAGATGCAGATGTACTGCTGAATCTTGTCCTGTCGAGGTGGCTCTTCTATGTTGTGCCATTCGTTTGTGAAGAGGCTGTTTGGTTTCACCAATGTAGAGGTCCGAGCACTCTTCACTGCACTGAACAGCATACACTACATCGCTGATCTTGTGTTTGGCGGGTTTGTCCTTGGGATGAACCAGTTTTTGTCTTAGGGTGTGACTTGGTTTGAAGTATACTGAGATGTCATGCTTGGAGAAAATTCTTCTGAGTTTCTCTGACAAGCCTGCCACATATGGGATGACAATGTTGTTCCTCTTGTCCTTCCCATTCTCTGTAGTTTGTGTTTGGCCTTCATTCCTGTGCATCTTAGCTGATTTGATGAAGGCCCAGTTGGGGTAACCGCATGTTTTGAGGGCTTTCTTAATGTGTGTGTGTTCCTTATGCTTCCCTTCTGCCTTAGAGGGAACACTTTCCGCACGGTGTTGTAGGGTCCTGATCACCCCAAGTTTGTGTTCCAGAGGGTGGTGGGAGTCAAAGAGGAGATACTGGTCTGTGTGTGTGGGCTTCCGGTAAACTTCAATGTTGAGGCTTCCATCTTCCTCGATAAGCACCGCACAGTCCAGGAATGGTAACTTGTTATCTCTGGTGTCCTCCCTGGTAAAACGTATGTATTTATCCACTGAGTTAATGTGACGAGTGAAGGCTTCCACTTCTTGGGTTTTGATTTTGACCCAGGTGTCATCTACATATCTGTACCAGTGGCTAGGTGCCATCCCTTTGAAAGAACCAAGAGCTTTACTTTCCACTTCCTCCATGTAAAGGTTGGCTACAATGGGAGACACTGGGGAGCCCATGGCACATCCATGCTTCTGTCTGTAGAATCCATCATTGTATTTAAAATATGTTGTGGTAAGGCAGAGATCTAAAAGTGCACAAATCTGATCTGGGGTGAAGCTGGTTCTGTTCAGTAAGGAATCGTCTTCCTGTAGTCGTCTTCTGACGGTCTCCACTGCCTCAGTTGTGGGTATGCAAGTGAAAAGTGAAACCACATCAAAGGACACCATGGTTTCATCTGGATCCAGTACAAGATTCTGGACCTTGTTAGTAAAGTCTGTAGAGTTTTCAATGTGGTGGGGTGTGATGCCAACAAGCGGTGATAAGATGGTGGCGAGGTGTTTGGAAATGTTGTAGGTAACCGAGTTTATACTGCTGATAATGGGTCGAAGTGGGACTCCTTCTTTGTGGATCTTTGGGAGTCCATAAATGCATGGAGTGGCTTCTCCAGGGTACAGGCGGTAGTAAGTGGGGCGGTCAATGGCTTTTTCCTTTTCAAGTTGTTGCAGGCAGCAAACAACTTTTTTCTTGTAGTTGCTTGTGGGATCACGTCTCAAGACCTCATAAGTATTGTTGTCACTGAGGAGTGTAGTAATTTTGTTGTGGTAATCTGATGAATTCAGCACAACCGTGCACCTCCCCTTGTCGGCTGGCAGTATGGTGATGTTTTGATCCTTGCTTAGGGCTGTGATGGCCTTCTTCTCCTGAATGGTGAGGTTGGATGGAGGAAGTCTTGCACTGGAGAGAGTGGCTGAAACTTTCATCCTGATCTGTTCTGCTTCAGGAAAGACAACTACGTAAATTTCAAACTCTGCAAACCAAGGCATACCATTCATCTGTTAACAAACAGGATGACACGATAAGCAATGGAAACCAAGGAAAGTGGGTGAAGAACCTATCAGACAGGGTCCTCACCAAACCAGAAGAAAATGTGCTAGCCAAAGGACTCAACTTTGCCATAGCCCCACAACAGCTTCCTATAGTAGACCTCATCACAGCAACAGAAACCGCAATAAGAAATAACAAACTTTCTCATCCTGAAGCAGAACAGATCAGGATGAAAGTTTTAGGCACTCTCTCCAGTGCAAGACTTCCTCCATCCAACCTCACCATTCAGGAGAAGAAGGCCATCACAGCCCTAAGCAAGGATCAAAACATCACCATACTGCCAGCCGACAAGGGGAGGTGCACGGTTGTGCTGAATTCATCGGATTACCACAACAAAATTACTACACTCCTCAGTGACAACAATACTTATGAGGTCTTGAGACGTGATCCCACAAGCAACTACAAGAAAAAAGTTGTTTGCTGCCTGCAACAACTTGAAAAGGAAAAAGCCATTGACCGCCCCACTTACTACCGCCTGTACCCTGGAGAAGCCACTCCATGCATTTATGGACTCCCAAAGATCCACAAAGAAGGAGTCCCACTTCGACCCATTATCAGCAGTATAAACTCGGTTACCTACAACATTTCCAAACACCTCGCCACCATCTTATCACCGCTTGTTGGCATCACACCCCACCACATTGAAAACTCTACAGACTTTACTAACAAGGTCCAGAATCTTGTACTGGATCCAGATGAAACCATGGTGTCCTTTGATGTGGTTTCACTTTTCACTTGCATACCCACAACTGAGGCAGTGGAGACCGTCAGAAGACGACTACAGGAAGACGATTCCTTACTGAACAGAACCAGCTTCACCCCAGATCAGATTTGTGCACTTTTAGATCTCTGCCTTACCACAACATATTTTAAATACAATGATGGATTCTACAGACAGAAGCATGGATGTGCCATGGGCTCCCCAGTGTCTCCCATTGTAGCCAACCTTTACATGGAGGAAGTGGAAAGTAAAGCTCTTGGTTCTTTCAAAGGGATGGCACCTAGCCACTGGTACAGATATGTAGATGACACCTGGGTCAAAATCAAAACCCAAGAAGTAGAAGCCTTCACTCGTCACATTAACTCAGTGGATAAATACATACGTTTTACCAGGGAGGACACCAGAGATAACAAGTTACCATTCCTGGACTGTGCGGTGCTTATTGAGGAAGATGGAAGCCTCAACATTGAAGTTTACCGGAAGCCCACACACACAGACCAGTATCTCCTCTTTGACTCCCACCACCCTCTGGAACACAAACTTGGGGTGATCAGGACCCTACAACACCGTGCGGAAAGTGTTCCCTCTAAGACAAAAGGGAAGCATAAGGAACACACACACATTGAGAAAGCCCTCAAAACATGCGGTTACCCCAACTGGGCCTTCATCAAATCAGCTAAGATGCACAGGAATGAAGGCCAAACACAAACTACAGAGAATAGGAAGGACAAGAGGAACAACATTGTCATCCCATATGTGGCAGGCTTGTCAGAGAAACTCAGAAGAATTTTCTCCAAGCATGACATCTCAGTATACTTCAAACCAAGTCACACCCTAAGACAAAAACTGGTTCATCCCAAGGACAAACCCGCCAAACACAAGATCAGCGATGTAGTGTATGCTGTTCAGTGCAGTGAAGAGTGCTCGGACCTCTACATTGGTGAAACCAAACAGCCTCTTCACAAACGAATGGCACAACATAGAAGAGCCACCTCGACAGGACAAGATTCAGCAGTACATCTGCATCTGAAGGAAAAAGGGCACTCTTTTGAGGATGCCAATGTTCACATTTTGGACAGGGAAAACAGATGGTTTGAAAGAGGAGTGAAAGAAGCCATCTATGTCCACTGTGAACAACCATCATTGAACAGAGGAGGTGGATTACGTCACCAACTTTCCCCCGCTTACAGTGCTGTCCTGAGCTCCCTTCCCAGACGTCTCAACCCCCATTCACACCTTTGTTCCAGTGACCTCAATAGGCCACAGGAAACAATGGAGCGGAGTCCTAAATTGGTTTCAACTGAAACCACTGATTAAATATGACCCACGCCCCCTTCACACCTGGGCACATGTGTTCACGCACATGATCAATAGAGGGTCATAACCACCTCCAGGGGACTACGCCCACAGGGGTTTAAATACCTGGGTCTCTCCACCATTTGGTTGAGAACTGAAGAAGCCTTTCGGGTGAGAGGTGAAACGTCTTCAAGAAACAAAAAGAAGTCCAGTCGCCTTTTTCAAGCTCCAGAGACTTCTATCTACTTTAGTTTTCAGCCTAGGTAATATTTGAATGAGGCAACACTATTTGAATACTTCAGACATCCGACTTGCTACACTCTGAGCTCAGCAATCTCAAGAATGATGGCATCATTGTTCAGACAACTGAATGGTCAGTAGCATGTGATTTCAAACCTCTGGATCTCTAAATTGAAACATAACCTGCTCCAGAGCACCAATTACCATTGAGCTGAGAAGCCTGAAAACACCTGAACTTACTTGGATGGCCAGAAACACTGCCTCATACACAGCTCAGGTGTGTCATCAGTTGGCAAGAAGTTCTGGAAGCACAGCAGCAGGTCAAGTTTTTAAACAGGATTTCATTCCTGGCAGTATTGAGTTTTAACCTTTGTTCTGTTTTAACATGTTTCCTGCTGAAATGTGCGCACACACACAAACACTGAACAAGCTGAACCAATCAGTCACAAGTGTGAGAACATAGATGAGTGATCAAACGTCAGTGTGAACAAGTCCTCAGAGAGTGAGAACCATCTGGAGCCTGTGTGTGTGTGTGTGTGTGGTCCCCTTTGGGCGGAGTTCTTTGAAGGTCCAGGTGAGAACCAGGTCCAGGTCCTGTGAAGTAGTCAGCATGTGACCCAGGTCCTCACAAAGACAGAAAGACAAACATGTGTGTGTCTGTATGTCCATATGTTATGTCATGGGGTTTGTGTGTGTTTGTGTGCATGCTTGCATGCATGTGTGCAACTCCCACTGAGACAATCTGTCACCATTTCCTCCTCTTCTGTGATTGGCCAGCAGAGCTGGCTGCTGGCCAGTCACAGACCATAACTAATAAGGATTTGTGTGTGTGTGTGTGTGTGTGAGTGAGAGAGAGAGAGAGAGAGTTTGCAGACAAACAAAGCTGAGGATGAAATTTACATAACTCTTCATTATCAGAGCACAAACACTTGTTTTGTTTACATGTTTAGCATCGCTTTTGATAACCAAAATTACAACAACGCATTTGACAGGTAAACAGGTTTTTTATGAAGGAAGACACCTGAAACACTTTAGTTAAAAAAGTAAGACATTTATTGTCTCAAAGAGTCAGAAAATATACACACATGGCCATGTGGGGACTCAGAGTAAGAGTGTGCACTCTCTCTCTCTCTCTGAGCCCGTGTTCCTGTCTAACCAAAACATTTTTATACTCACAGCCTTCTCTTATCTAAACATAAACAATCTCTGGGCACTACGAGTTGACCTTCGTCACTCAGTCTTGTTCAAGCTGTTTTTTTCATGACCCAGATTCCTCTCAGTCATAGGCACATCTTCTTCCTAATATTCTAATTTAATCAATACAGAGAAAGCTTGTCCAGATTAATGACAGAACATGGTTATGTTGGTGATGTTCTAATTGTACGTTCTGTGGCCGGTCCTCGAGATAGATGCACTGAAACAAAGAAGTCAGTACTTTCTGATCTGTTGCTCTCTGTCTAATGTATTATTTAATTGTTTATTATTTGGTTGATCCACTGTTTATTAATTAATTTATTGGAGTTTACTTTAAACATTTGTCCTTTATTCACTGAGTAAAAAATAATCCCTAACACATTGCAAGGGAAACATCACTCAGACAGATGTGATTTCTTTGTTGTCGCTGTGGTTCTGATGATGCAATAACAGAAAAATTAAATGATTAAATTGATCATCATTATATACACTACACATCAAAACGAAGGCTGTTAATAAAGATGAGCTTCTGTAGCTGAAAAGGGAAGCCAATGTTGAAACTTGAATTATTTTCAGTGTCCATCAGGTGGCGACTCCTCTGAAGTCTGATTGTGTAGACGCCTGTGGGAAAATGAGCCTCCTGCTCAGCTGATCTCTGAGTTTATAGTCTCAGTTGCTGGTTTTAAGTTGGATTGAATAGAACATCAAGTTCATTTTGGATATTTTGGTCCCGTTAGAGTCAGGACTGGACCAGGAAGCAAGGCAGAAAGCAGGGCAGGAAGCAAGGCGGTGCTACGCAGTGATTGACAAGTATGAGAATACAGCATCACTCAATTCCTCAGTCAGATCTATCCCTCGCTCATAAGATGATGAAAATGCTCAAGATTTTCAGATCTTCAAAACCACCTAGGTGATGTCATGGTGGCTATGTAAATTATTTACAGTCAATAATCCATAGCTGCAGCACTGGTGTCTTCACCAGCTTGCTGAACGTTTGTAAACATTTGTAAACAGAGTTGTAATCTGCTCGACTCAGCATAAATTTTTGATCCATTTTCACATCAAAACGTGAAGCTGTTAAATTCAGTTTTAGTCAATGGAATCATAGACCTGAGTTTTCTCAAACTAAATAAAAGGAAAACAGAAATGATCTTATTTGACCCACCTTTTAGATGGCTATGATAGTGCAGTTGGCCTTTTATCTTCTTATTGCCATCCTATTGCAAGGAACCTTGGCATTATCTTTGATAGTACTTTTGATAAGCAGATTAGATATGTAGTTCAGTTGAATTTGTTTCATTTAAGGCTCCTTAGTAAAATAAAGGCCTACCTCCCGCCACAGTACTTTGAGTAATTCATGCCTTCATTACTTCTCATCTCAACTACTGTAATTCTTTCTATGTTGGCTGTGATCAGCTATTATTTCGCAACTTGCAAATGGTCCAAAATGCAGAAGCGCGGCTGTTGCCAAGCAATTAAAGGTGTGATCATATTATACCTATATTGGCCTCCTTACTTTGGCTCCCAGTCTATTTTCAGATCCAATTTAAAAATTTACTACTTTTTTAAGAGTCTTAATGGTCTTGCACCTGGCTACTTAAGGGATCTTTTGAGACCCTATATTCCGTCTAGGGCCCTGACGTCTACAGACCATCAGTTAAGGCTGAACAAGGTCTTGAATAATCAGGCCCCATCTTATCTCAAAGACCTTATAGTCCCATATCACTCAAATAGAGCACTTCGCTCTCAGACTGCTGGCTTACTTGTGGTTCCTAGGATACTTAAGAGTAGAATGGGAGGCAGAGCCTTCAGCTTTCAGGCCCCTCTTCTGTGGAACCAGCTCCCAGCTTGGAATCAGGAGACAGACACCCTCTCTATTTTTAATATTAGGCTTAAAGCTTTCTTTTTGGTCAAGCTTATAGTTAAGGCTGGATCAGATGACACTGAACCACCCCTTAGTTATGCTGCTATAGGCCAGTGATTCTCAAATCCAGGCCTCGTGGCCCAGTGTCCTGCAGGTTTTAGATGTGTCCCTGATCCAACACACCTGAATCAAATGGCTGAATTACCTCCTCAGTATGCAGTCAAGTTCTCCAGAGTCCTGCTAATGACGTCTATATTTGATTCAGGTGTGTTGGATCAGGGACACATCTAAAACCTGCAGGACACTGGGCCACGAGGCCTGGATTTGAGAATCACTGCTATAGGCCTAGGCTGCTGGGGGGTTCCCATAATGCACTGTTTCTTTTCATTCACCTTATGACTGCCCCTCCCTGAGCCTGGATCTGACGGAGGTTTCTTCCTGTTAAAAGGGAGTTTTTCCTTCTCACTGTCACCAAGTGCTGCTCATAAGTGGTCATTTTAACTGTTGAGTTTTCTCTTTATTATTGTAGGGTCTTTACCCACAATATAAAGCACCATGAGGCAACTGTTTGTTGTGATTTGGAGCTATATAAATAAAATTGAACTGAATTGAATTATGGAGTACACCTAGATCCAAGTTGAAAAGCAAAGGTGATAGAGCCTTTAAGCTTTGGAATGACTTTCCTTCTCGTATAAGAGAAGCACATTCACTTAATCATTTTAAAGTACTTCTAAAGACATACTTATATTCACTTGCATTTGAGACTAGTTGAGTGGAGTATTCTGGCTTTATCACAGTTTTTATATATCTGTCATTTAACCTAGGGTTTTACCAGTTTTTATTGTATTTCTGATTGTTTTAATGACTATTGCATGTTTTTGATGATCTATACAGCACTTTGGGCACTTTGGTTATAAAAATAAACTTTACCTTGCCTTGATCTGATGGATCATTCTTCCTTCTCTCCTTCCTCTTTCAGAGGAAGAGTAAAGTTCACTATCAGGTGGCCGTCATCATCAACTACATGGGTCACTGCATCTCTCTGGGAGCACTGCTGCTCGCCTTCACACTCTTCATGAGGCTCAGGTAACCTGTCTGTCTGTACACCTGTCTGAAGCCATTTCACACATTTGGTTTGCTGTGAGGACACCTGGATTGTTCAGGTTACAGAGGGTGAGTGTTAATTATGCTGATGAGCTTCCTCACAAAGACAGAATCAAAAAGAATTTATTGTCATTATATGTCAAGAGATACAATGAAATTACGTTCCAGAACGCTCATCCAAGAAACACAATCAACAAAACAAACAGGGAAAACAGGTGTCTGAGGTCATGCAGCCTTTATGCAGCTCTACCTTTAAGAAGAGAAAGGAAACAAACACACAACAGGGTAGTTAGGTTAAAAACAGTTCAACAGGGTCCAAAAAAACACCTTAGCTAAGCATATTGCACATTTAAAGCCCAGATAGCAATACAGGTTGGGTAGGGGTGGGGGGGTGCCACCGAAGATGAGCGGGTCAGGGCATCATGGAGCCAGAGCCCGGCTCCCAGCCAAAACAGTTCGCTGATAATGGACGTCAGCAGGCCTGGAACGCCAAATCCAGATCACACATATCACAAATAGAGCTTTTTTTGGGGGGGCGAATTCCTGATACTGCAGATGTTGTTTTGGAGCAGGCTGCTCGTTATTTTTTCAACAGCCTTCAGTTCCACTGCGGAACCCATACAGTAAAATCCGATGGTCCAAATTGCAGTTACAGTCTTCTTTGCTATACAGAAACAAACTTTATCTCCAGATCTTATCCCTTTCGCCTGCGAGCACGTTCACAGCTGGACTACACATCCAGCTTGGGGCTCAGGTCCAACAGGCTCTGAGTCTGAACAGCTCGGCATAGCCCATCCATCTGGTTCTGCTGACTCTGCAGACACCAAACTGCTGCCCAGATTTTCTTAATGTCCCAGTAAATCGGGTATCCTCCAAGCTCAGACAGAAGTCAAGTCAAGTCAAGTCAAGTCAAGTCAAGTCAAGTCAAGTCAAGTCAAGACAAGTTTATTTATAGCACATTTAAAACAACGACGTTGACCAAAGTGCTGCACAAGATCTATAACCTCAAGGACTATACTCAAAAAAATGAAATAAAATAAAATGAATACAAATAAAAATTAATAAATAAAAAACATTAAAAGACAATAAATAACATAAAATAAATAAAAACATTTAAAACAAATACCATAAAAATACCATAAAAAGCAATCGACTAAAAGGAGGTAGCACTGCAGCCAAATGCCAAGGAAAAGAAATGTGTTTTTAGTAAAGATTTTAATGTGTGTCTTGTCTGAGCTGTGCGTATATGGGGAGGTAGATCGTTCCATAGCTTTGATGCTGCTGCTGCAAAAGCTCAATCACCTCTGTTTTAGTCTAGTTTTAGGCCTCTGCAAGAGCAGCGGGTTAGATTACCTCAAAGCTCTTACAGGGGTGTGACTGTGAAACAGCTCAGACAGATACAAAGGTGCCAGTCCGTTTAAGGCTTTAAAAGTAGGCAATAAAATCTTAAAATCGATTCTAAAACAGACAGGGAGCCAGTGAAAGGATGACAGGACCGGGGTAATGTGTTCATGCTTCATTATACCAGTTAAAACACGTGCTGCCGCATTCTTGACTACCTGCAGGTGGCGCACAGATGATTGATCTATGCCAAAATACAGGGAATTACAGAAGTCCAGGCGGGAAGTAATAAAAGCATAAATAACTTTTTCCAGGTCCTGCTACGGGAGATAAGGTTTTACCTTGGCAATGACTCTGAGTTGATAAAAACTAATTTCGGTAACAGCACTTATTTGCTTATCCATTTTAAAACTGCTATCAAAAATAACACCCAGATTTTTCACAGCATCACGACAGTGAGGAGCCAAATGACTGAGTGCCAGAGGAGTTGCTTGAGGGGTCAAATTTACCAAAGCATATAACCTCGGTTTTGCTTTCATTAAGATTTAGGAAATTGTTTCTCATCCAGGACTTAATGTCACTGAGACAGTTCAGCAGGGGTTCCCATGGATCTCTGCTGTTCACTTTGATGGGCATATACACCTGGATGTCATCAGCAAAACAGTGAAAAGAAATATTGTGTTTCCTAAAAATCGATCCTAGAGGCAACATATACAGTGAGAAAAGAATTGGGCCCAGAATGGACCCTTGAGGCACTCCACAAGAAAGCTTTGTGTGGTAGAAAAACAGTCAAGGTCAAGGTTCTTCTTCTTGATTAGAGGCTGTACAACTGCATGTTTAAAGGCAGCTGGAACACAACCAGATGCAAGAGAACTATTAATCAGAGCGAGGATAGTTGGTCCCACTGAATCAAAAGCCTCTCTAAAAAGGCGAGAGGGAACACAGTCTGTGGGAGAGTTTACAGGTCTCATATTTTGAATCACCTTCTTTAATGTGGAGAGTCTGACAGGCTCAAACTGCTCAAAGACAGCTCTGCTGGGAGGAGGTGCAGATGAGTCTGTTTCAGCCTGAGGTGATGAAGGTCTGAGAGCAGAAATTTTTTTCCACAAAAACTTTCTTAAAGTTTTTGCACAGTGCAGGACAGACGTTCACTTGGTTTCATTACAGCGGGGATCAGCTAGTGAATTAAAAACATTAAAAAGAAAATGAGGCCTGTGACTGTTACTTGAAACAATGTTAGAGAAGTAAGCAGACTTTGCGTATTTGACTGCTTTCTGATATTTCAACAAACAGTTACGCAGGATCTCTAAGAAGACATGGAGCTTATCCTTTTTCCACCTTCTCTCAGCGCGTCTGCACTCATGTCTAAAAGCGCTGGTTGTCTCATCCAGCCAGCGCTGGGAGGAAGGTTTAGTGCGTTTGGTTGTAAAAGGGGCAATACAGTCCAGTACAGCAGTGAAAGTAGACATAAAACAGTTAGTAAAGTCCTCAGTACTCAAGCTCAAGCAAAAGTCCAAATTTCTTTTGTCAGAGTTTTTAAAAGAAGTTGTAAAATCTGCAGCACATGAAGAGTTAACCATGCGCACATGACATGCAGAGGATACTCGATTTATCTCAGAGCTGGGGACCACTGCTGTAAATAAAACAGGAAAATGGTCCAATATACCACAGTTACGTATCTCTGTGATGCAGACTCTAAGTCCGTAAGACAACACCAAATCCAGTGTTGCTACTTTCCCACCGCCGAGGAGCCGGTTCACGTGCTAGTGCTTGTGCAGTTCCCAATGAATTGGCGAAACGCTTAAGAATGGGCCCACATTTCTCTGAACTGCTCCTTTACGTATGAGTGTGGGCGGGTCCTTGTCTGGCCACGTAAGCCGAAGCGCACAAACTACTGCAGCATCTGTGTGCAGGAATGGCCTGCCTGCCGGCAGCGTGGGAGGATGCTGGAAAGACCCAGCATGCCTAAACGTATAGTGAGGGTGCAATGGGAATGCCTGGCAGAGGCACCAGTCTGCGAAATCTTCAACTCCAGAACTTTAACAGCTTTCCCAGGGAGGCAGAAGACATTGATTCTGGGTGAACCATGTTCTGCACCTCCATTGTTGAGGGTGCTGCTCAGAGCTGTGGCTACAAGGTGGTTGGTGCCTGCTGTTGTGGTAATCCCTGAACAAGATGGTGGTCACCGGAGGTAAAGGGAGCCATCAAGCTGAAGGAGGAGTCCTAGGCTTGGTTAGCCTTTGGTACTCTGGAGACAGCTGACAGGTACCGGTAGGGCAAGTGGAACATGGATCAGGCGATGGCCAAAGCAAAAACTCAGGTGTGGGACGAGTTTGGTGAGATCGTGGAAAAAGAATTTCAAACTGTGACTCAGGAGGTGAAAGTACTGTAGTGCTTTACTCACATGGTCCATAGTGTGGGTGGGGTGCTGCTGACTTCAACTGAGGCTATAGTTGGGTGGTGGAAGGACCTCCTTAATCCTTAACATAGAAGAGCTACCTCGACAGGACAAGACTCAGCTATACATCTGCACCTAAAGGTCAAAAGTCACTCTTTGAGAATGTCAGTGTTCACATTTTGGACTGAGAAGACAGATGGATTTAGAGGAATAAAAGAAGCCATCTATGTCCACTATGAATGAACACTGCTGAAAACAGACTCACCTAGCTTAAGATACCAGCTAACAGCCACCTACAATGCAGTCTTGGGATCCCTCCCCAGGACATTCAACCCCCACTCACACCTTACCAGTGTTAATTTCGTCGACGAAATATTTTCGTCATAGTCTTTGCCAACGACCCTTTTTCCATGACGAAAACGAGAGGATTACTAAATTAAAACCACCTGAAAGGATAAAAAGGATAATGAAATTAATCGTCATTAATTTCGCAAGAAAATCAATTTACACTTTTGGAAATGGTTTCGTCTTGACAAATCTTCATTGTTTTTTATCCTTTCAGGTGGTTTTAATTTAGTAATCGTCTCGTTTTCGTCATGGAAAAAGGGTCGTTGGCAAAGACTATGACGAAAATATTTCGTCGACGAAATTAACGCTGCACCTTACCTCAGGTGACCTCAGTAGGTCACATGGTGCGGTGGGACAATGTCTCATAGAGGTTTCACACTTTTGCCCCATTGATGGCAATGACCCATGCCTTGTTTCACACCTTGACTCATGTGACAATTAACATGATCAATAGTGGCTCAACAACCCTCAGGACCACTTCCAAAAGCACTTCAACCTTAAGTACTGAAGAAGCGTGTTGGAGAGGCAAAATCTCTTCGTGAACCAAAAAGAAGTTCCATTGCCTTCTTTTTAAGGACTTGAGAATGCCATGACCTGGATGACTGAGAACCTACACAGATCAGGTGATGTCCAGTTGTGGGGGAGGAAAGATTAGAGTTTCTGGGTGATTATGTCTTTTTTCCCACTTGAAAACATTCAGTTTCTTTCCAGCTGTGTTTTGTGTGCAATACATCAGCATTGTTAAACAAAGCTCAGTTAACATCTAGTATTTAGCTTCGATACAGTCAGGTCCATGAGGACACTGACAGTCTGAACAGTTTTGTTTCATTAGAAATGAAACCCTCAGCAGATGACTGAAGTTCAGAGTATTGAGTGTCCCCAAAGAATGCTGTGTCAGAGCTTCTTGGCCCTTTTTAAAACTTTACTTTTTCTGTTCCTGAGTCTGATGAATGCTTTGAACCTTCTGGATTTGCACTGTGATTATTCTCTCTGTGCTACACTTAAAAATGAGGCATCGTCCTCCTGGAGAATCATCTTCACCTGACTGGAAGTTGTGAGAAAGGAAAGGATGATGGGACCATCCTCAGTCTGTCGTCTCCCATGGACAGCCACACCTTTTCATGTTCTCTCCTCATGTTACCGTTCTCCCTCTCTTAGAGGCTTGTTTTTTCAGTCTAATGGCAACCTCCTTCATGCAGCTCTACTCCTCTTTGAAGCCCATAATGAGTTCTGATGAACCAAAGGCAAATCAAACACTTGACACCAACTCCAGACCTTTGATCTTCTTCATTTGTCATGAAATAATGAGATAACAGGCTGAACTGGATATCAAAGTGTCACCCAAATATCCCATTATTTACAAAAATTAAGAGAATGAAAATGGCTGCATTCATTAAATCTTTACAAGTTTTAAAGCCCATGAATTAAAGAGGAGAGTCTGGCCTTCAATTGCATCTTTGTGTGTACAGTGTAAGGATGATCAGAATTGTTGAATATAAAAATTAATCTGATCATTTATAGGACAGCATCTTGTGTTAAAATATGTATTTTACCTTGTTTCTATGAGTGCCTGTTAGGATGTAATATACTAATATCAGAAGATGGCAGTAATGATTTAGAAGCAGTTTGCTGACAATGCACTGAAAATGTCTAATGTGGTTTATAGCAGTGGTCCCCAACCTTTTTTGAGCCACGGACCAGTTTAGTGTTAGACAATATTTCTACGGACTGGCCTCTAAGGTGTGGTGGATAAATATATCAAAATAAACAATACGACAATAATCAAACGTGTGATATTTTCTAAGTATAATAATAAATGTGAATCCACTGTGTATTCATATGCAACTCTATCAGCAGCATCCTCATAAGATCCTCTCTGCCCACATCACCCTCTGGTTGCCATGATAATGTTTAAACATGCATTCAAAATAAGATACACAAAAACAGAAATCCCCTCAGTTGGATTCAAGTGGCCCAGGTTGGCGTCTAATGTCAACCATAACACTGAATCAGTGTGAGCCCTGAGCTTATTTCTCTGCAACTCATTTTTGCTAGCTTGTGGGTTGGCTGGGTTTGAGCTCACTATCAGCCGGCACACACCAATACAAACTTTGATTTCACATGGAGAGTGGCTGCAAAGCCACGGTGTCGAGCGCCGGAGAGAGTCAGCTTGATGGCTGGGTCCGCCTCACTGCTGTCCCTGCTGTTGCTAGATATAAATTGTAAATGGACTAGTTCTTATATGGCACTTTTCTAGTCTTGTTCAGCACTCAAATATTCAAATGAACATTATGTAAGTCAACAACCTATTTCGTTAGACCAGAACTAGTGAAGCTTGTGGGTTTAATTTTATCGGTGACTATCACATGACCAAGACAAGCGTCTTGACAAATGTCAAAACGGAGTCATAGACAGATGTAATGGAGAGAATCCCCCATTTTTCAAAACAAAACATGGTTCAGACTCAGACAATAAGCAAAAGTGAAATAAAAGTTATTTATTCTTTAAGTACAACCTGGTACCAAATGACCCAAGGACCGGTCCCAGTCCGGGGTCCAGGGGTTGGGAACTAATGGTTTATAGCATTCATCCAGACTGACACAACCATAGAGCCATCTGAAACAGAAACTGTGGAGGTCTTTGAAGAATAGTCAGGTAGTTCACTCTGAATACTGAAGAGGATTTTTGTGTTAGGAGTATTCGCTGTCTGAGGAACATCATCCACTGGAATCTGATCTCAGCCTTCATCCTGAGGAATGCCACCTGGTTCATTGTCCAGTTAACAATGAATCCCGCCGTTACAGAGAGCAACCAGGTGACCCCCCCCCCCCCCCCCCCCCACACACACACAAACACACACACACACACACACACACACACACACAGAGATGCTGGCTATGACACTGACTTTGCCCCCACCCACCCCACCCCACTCCCCTTCAGGTGTGGTGCAGGCTGGTGACGGCAGGTTATAACTACTTCCATGTGACCAACTTCTTCTGGATGTTCGGTGAAGGGTGTTACCTCCACACAGCTGTTGTTCTCACCTACTCCACGGACAAACTCAGGAAGTGGATGTTTATTTGCATTGGCTGGGGTTGGTCTGCCTGTTAACCTTTCCACCTGTCTGTCTGCCTATCGCTCTCTCTGCTCACCTGTCTCACTGCCTTTCTTTCTGCAGGTATTCCATTCCCCATCATTGTGGCTTGGGCTTTCGGGAAGCTGTACTATGATAATGAGAAGTAAGTCATGTGATCAGATTGTGTTCTGGTAAATAAAATGGCTGCACTATTAAAAATGAGGAGTCATGTAACTAGTGGTTGTGTTTTGCTTGACAGGTGCTGGTTTGGAAAGAGGGCGGGAGTTTATACAGACTATATTTACCAAGGCCCCATGATCCTGGTCCTGCTGGTAGGAACACAGTCAGTCCACCTCAAATACAGCCAGTCCACCTTAAAGGATAAGCACATTACCAATGTACTGCATTTGCATAAATGTATTGTAAATCACCCCTAGGAACAATGTTATTTTTGATGATGTGGCTCATCAGTTGATGAGTAGAAGCAGTTTTTTTTTCTGCCCACTAATGACAGTTTTAGTAACAATGGCTAACGGTAACAATTACTTACAGAAGTCCGGAAAATCCTCAACAACTACCCTTAGCATCACTGTCATCGGACAGAAGTGAGCGGCTCTCACTCATCAATCCATATCAGACTCCTTTCCCAAAGTTTCACAGCATCCTCCAGAGTAAATATATGTGGATGCTCCACACCCGGCATTATGAGGTAAACAGCGATCTGGGTCTCGATTTGGGAACTCAAACACTCCAAAATTGTCCTTTAGCTTTGACTTGTTGCAATTCCAAGCAGCACAACATGTGCCCCCACCTTTCCATTTTTGAATGGGTGTAATCAAATATAAATGAATGAAGTTTTATTGCCATGTGGGTGAACAAGTTCACACATTGGAAATTGCAGTTACAGAACACCATCCAAGAATACACAAAAACACAACACACATAGGGGGATATGTGTCCTCGGGTCATGCAGCCGACTTGCAGCGCTACCTTTGGCAGGAGGGGAAAACAACACATCATGGGGAAGTTAGGTTAAAAAAAAGTCATCTGGTACAGTGCTCAAAAAGAGCACTATACCAGGGTCCAAAAAAAACCACCTTAGCAAAGCATTTGCACATGTAAAGCTAGGACAGCGGCGGTAGGTGAGGTCAGGTCAGGAGGGGATGCAGACGGAGACGAGAGGTGGGGGCATTGTGGAGCCAGATGCCAGGATCCAGCCAAAACAGTTTGCTGATAGTGGTGGAATTTCATCAGCGGCCGTGATACACCAGACCCAGCTTCACAAATCACAACGCGGAGTGGGGGAAGAGCAGCCGCACACAGAGCCCTGGAGAGAGATATGGTTGCCAACCCAAGGCCGGCAGGGGAGCCGAATTCCTGATAACAAATATTGTTTTGGAACAGGCTGCTTGTTTTTCCAACAGCCTTCAGTCTTACTGGGAAACCATTCGAAAATCCAATATTCCAAATTCGTTGATTGCCGTCCTCACTGTGCAGAACCGAACTATATCTCCTGATCTAACCCCTCTCGCCTGCGAGCTCGCTAATCTTGCGGCTCAGGTCCACCAGGCTTTGAGTCTGAGTTTGTACGGCTCTGCTCAGCCCTTCCACCTGGGTCGGCAGCCTCTGCAGATGTCGAACCGCTGTCCAGATTTTCTTAATTTGCCAGTAAAGCAGGTATCCACCGAGCCCAAACAGAGAAGATACCGCAACCAAAAAGCCGAATATATATGCGTCTTCCACGTCTTCCACTCCAAGGGCTGAGAAGCACACAGGTCTCCACGAGCTCCAAGAGTCGATGACGTATCCAACCGGGTCTGTTCCACTCGGACACACAGGCTCCCCTGTCCCGGGTCTCATAGTGGAAAAAATTCGATCAATGATGGAGAATGCCCAGTTTGCCAGATCCATGTTTCAATCTTGTTCTTATTCGGACAGTGTGTAAAAGACGCTCTCACAGCAAGCAGCAAGCGGAGAGATGGGGAGGGCAGGGAGAGAGAGATAGTGCGACCGTCTCCGACAAGAGCAGGAAGAAGGATATATATCGCAATAGATATTGCAAAAACACAAGAAACTTGAAGATGATATAGTCCAGCATCCACAGTTGAATACATCATCAGCATGTGGGCAGGGTTTTTACATTTTTGTAGCAAATGGCAATTCAGACAAACAAAATTGCTTGTAAAAAAATGTGAAATGGTTAAAATAAATGTAAATCATCTTTATTGAAATAATACATAATCTGAGTAACACAAAAGCCAGGAAAAAAATAAAAACGTGGTGTGCTTATCCTTTAATCCTGGCAAAGATTTGATGCTGATGTTTTGGACACAAGCATCATCTCTTCAGTTTCTCAGAGATTTGCACACACTTCAGATTTACCATGAGAAAGGTCACAAATGTGCCTGAAACACCTGCAGAGGTAATCTGCTGACACAAAGCTAGCAGAGCTCCAGACCCAGAGTAAGCAGCTACCGCTTGATCCTATGACACCTAACAAAGCAGGTATTCACCTGCTTGCTGGTCGAGGAAGTGTTAGTGGCTTGCTTTACTTCAGCTGTGTTCTGTGAATGTCACCAACTATAAACCCCTTCTCCTCAGATTAACTTTGTCTTCCTGTTCAACATCGTCCGGATCCTGATGACCAAACTGAGGGCATCAACAACCTCAGAGACCATCCAGTACAGGTAGGAACAGAGCATCCACCTTCACAACAGGTGAGAATGTGACGGCCAGGCAGGCTTATTTCAGACCGTTCAAACATCTGAATCAGGAATTTGTGCCTGATTGATTCTGATTAAAATAAATCACCTATTTCCTTACAGGCCTCTAGTGTCCCTCTTACAGACAGGTGAAAGCACGGTGCAGGTACCTGGCAGGAAGCAGTAGCTGTCAGATAAAGGTACAGATTATTCAGTCTGTTAAAGGAGTTAGCTGAACATAGACTGGAAAATGAGCTCCTGCAGTAAACTGTCTTTGCACAGAAACCACTGAACTGAGGACTCGATTTAAGGTGTGGGTGGCTTCATATTAGAGTTAAACATTCAGAAGCTCCTCTGTGATGTAAACTGGATGTTTCTTTACTCTTTGTTTTACCTCTGCTCATGGTTATGTGATTACATAAACAGTCTGCTTGGAGATTCAAACCAAAATGCTCTCAGGTTTCCAGCTTTTAAGGTTTGTGTTGTTTTTCTCACTTGGTAGCACCTGTACATTCCCTGTTCACTGAAAGTAAAGATGGCCTCCTGTGGGTAATCATGTTGTTTCCTTTCTGACTTCCTGCTGTGTTCTGTTGCTACAGGAAGGCGGTGAAGGCAACTCTGGTACTGCTGCCTCTGTTAGGAATCACCTACATGCTTTTCTTCGTGAACCCCGGAGGAGAAGACGAAGTTGCTCAAATTGTCTTCATCTATTTCAACTCCATCCTTGAATCCTTCCAGGTTCACAGACTGAAATCTCCTCCAGACTGAGATTCACAGCACTAACAAAGGCTCAGACAGACTGAAATGATCCACTCTGACTAAAAGCAGATTAAACCACACAGATTGAATCACTTATCAGAGTGTTGTAATGCCTCAGTGTGGATCACTGAAAGCTTAGAGCTGATGGAGGAAAGCAAAAGGAAAAAATAAAATGAGATTTATTTTTCTAAAAGGACCTGGATAGAAATCCAGACTTCAGCTCCACCCTCAGTGATTCTGCAGTCAGATCAGGATCAGCTTCCTTCACTGGAAGTCAAACCATTCATCCATTACTTAGCATTAGCATAGCATCTACTTACAGTACATTGTTGACCTTAAACCTTTAGACAGTAGGATCAAGATGCAACAGACCAGTTCCACAGATGAGATTTAAGGCTAGTCCACAACTAAAATGTCTAAGCTTTCTTCGTGCATAGCAGCTTGCAAACTGTTCTTAAAATAATCATTAAAGATTTAATCTGGATTAAACTAAGCTGCTACAGATTTAAACTGAACCTTTGGCTTAGTAATTAGTCAGAACATTGATGGAAACACAGTTCTTGTAGGTTCTACATCCTCAGCATCTGGACTTGATGAATATTTGAACATTTTGCTTCTAGGCTGGACTATTATAATTCATTATTATCAGGGTGTCCTAAAAGCTCCCTGAAAAGCCTTCAGCTGATTCAAAATGCTGCAGCTAGAGTACTGACAGGGACTAGAAAGAGCAGATTTCTCCCATATTGGCTTCTCTTCATTGGCTCCCTGTTAAATCTAGAATAGAATTTAAAATCCTTCTCCTCACATACACAGTCTTGAATAATCAGGCCCCATCTTATCTCAAAGACCTTATAGTCCTGTATCATCCCAATAGAGCACTTCACTCTCAGACTGCTGGCTTGCTTGTGGTTCCTAGGATAGTTAAGAGTAGAATGGGAGGCAGAGCCTTCAGCTTTCAGGCCCCTCTTCTGTGGAACCAGCTCCCAGTTTGGATTCAGGAGACAGACTCTCATATGTGGCTGTATGGCTGGCAGGGGTGTACCCAAATGCAGGATGCAAGAGACAAACTAAACTTGAAGGCAGTTCTAATGCTGCTTTAACAAAGTCCAAAATACAAAATCTAGGGTTGGCATTAACCCATAATGTGACACGTGTGGAAAACAAAAAAAAAAACAAAAAAAAAAACGATGTGGGCTTCATAGATAATTGGCAAAGTTTCTGGGGAAAACCTGGTCTTGTTAGGAGAGACGGCATCCATCCCACTTTGGGTAGAGCAGCTCTCGTTTCTAGAAATCTGGCCAAATTTATTAACCCTAAAACCTGACTACCCAGGGTTGAGACCAGGAAGCAGAGTTGCAGTCTTACACGCCTCTCTGCAGCTTCTCTCCTCCTGCCATCCCCCCAAAACCCCATCCCCATATACACAGTGCCTGTTCCCAGACCACTAAAAAACAAACCTAAAATTAGCAAAAAAAATTATTTAAACATAAAAATTCAAAAATAATAAATAATATAGCATCGTCAACTGCACCAAAGAATAAAACAATTAAATGTGGATTATTAAACATTAGGGCTCTCTCTTCCAGGTCCCTGCTAGTAAATGATTTAATAATTGATCAACGTATTGATTTATTCTGCCTTACAGAAACCTGGTTACAGCAGAATGAATATGTTAGTTTAAATGAATCAACACCCCCGAGTCACAGTAACTGTCAGAATGCTCGAAGCACAGGTCGAGGAGGAGGAGTAGCAGCAATCTTCAATTCCAGCTTATTAATTAATCAAAGACCCAGACAAAGATTTAATTCTTTTGAAAGCCTGACTCTTAGTCTTGTCCACCCCAATTGAGAAATTCAAAAACCTGTTTTATTTGTTATTATCTATCGTCCACCTGGTCCTTACTCAGAGTTTCTGTACGATTTCTCAGACTTTTTATCTGATTTAGTGCTCAGTTCATCCATCCATCCATCCACTTATCCTGTTCAGGGTCACGGGGCGGGCTGGAGCCTATCCCAGCTGTCATAGGGCGAGAGGCAGGGTACACCCTGTACAGGTCGCCAGCCTGTCGCAGGGCCAACACAGAGAGACAAACAACCTTTCACACTCACATTCATGCTCTCATTCACACCTATGGGCAATTTAGAGTAGCCAATTAACCTAAACCCAGTAAGTGCATGTCTTTGGAATGTGGGAGGAAACCGGAGTACCCGGAGGAAACCCACGCAAGCACGGGGAGAACATGCAAACTACACACAGAGAGAGGGAGAGGCCTGGGCCAAGGTGGAATCGAACCCAGGCCTTCCAGATGGTATTCTAACTGTGAGGCAGCAGTGCTAACCACTACGCCACCGTGCTGCCGTGTTCAGTTCAGATAAAATAATTATAGTGGGTGATTTTAACATCCATGTAGATGCTGAAAATGACAGCCTCAACACTGCATTTAATCTATTGTTAGATTCAATTGGCTTCTCTCAAAATGTAAAGCAGCCTTAACAGTCAGGCTCAAGGGCCCTTAAGACTTAACAGTATTCCCTGAAAGCCCCCTCCTGTCTGATCATTTCTTAGTAACATTTACATTTACTTTAATGGATTACACAGCAGTGGGGAATAAGTTTTATTACAGTAGAAGTCTTTCTGAAAGTGCTGTAACTAAGTTTAAGGATCTAATTCCTTCATTATTATGCTCTTCAGTGCCAACACAGTACAGAGCAGCTACCTAAACTCTGTTCCCAGTGAGGTCGATTATCTCGTCAATAATTTTACATCCTCACTGCGTATAACTTTGGATACTGTGGCTCCTCTGAAAAGGAAAGCTTCAAATCAGAAGTGCCTGACTCCGTGGTATAATTCGCAAATGCACAGCTTAAAGCAGATAACCCGAAAGCTGGAGAGGGAATGGCGTCTCACTAAATTAGAAGATGCTCATTTAGCCTGGAAAAAGAGTTTGTTGCTCTATATAAAAGCCCTCCGTAAAGCTAGGACATCTTACTACTCATCATTAATTGAAGAAAATAAGAACAACCCCGGGTTTCTTTTCAGCACTGTAGCCAGGCTGACAAAGAGTCAGAGCTCTGTAGAGCCGAGTATTCCTTTCACGTTAACTAGTAGCGACTTCATGGATGTCTTTACAAATAAATTTTAAACATTAGAGCGGTGGTTCTCAAATCCAGGCCTCGTGGCCCAGTGTCCTGCAGGTTTTATATGTGTCTCTGCTTCAACATATAGAAGTCAAATATAGAAGTCATTAGCAGGACTCTGGAGAACTTGACTGCATACTGAGGAGGTAATTCAACCATTTGAGTCAGGTGTGTTGGATCAGAGACACATCTAAAACCTGAAGGACACTGGGCCATGAGGCCTGGATTTCAGAACCACTGCATTAGAGAAAAAAATTATGGTTTATTTGAAGAGTTTCAGTCAGGTTTCAGAATTCATCACAGTACAGAAACAGCATTGGTGAAGGTCACAAATGATCTTCTTACAGCCTCTGACAGTGGACTCATCTCTATTCTTGTCCTGTTGGACCTCAGTGCAGCTTTTGATACTGTTGTCCATAACATTTTATTACAGAGATTAGAGCATACTATAGGTATTAAAGGTACTGCACTGCAGTGGTTTGAATCATATTTATCTAACAGATTCCAGTTTGTTCATGTAAATGGGGAGTCCTCTTCACACACTAAGGTTAATTATGGAGTTCCACAGGGTTCTGTGCTAGGACCAATTTTGTTTACATTATTATTATTATTATTATTATTATTATTATTATTATTATTATTATTATTATTATTATTATTATTATTATTATTATTATTATTATTATTATTATTATTATTATCACCACAGTGGCGCAGTGGTTAGCACTGCTGCCTCACAGTTAGAATACCATCTGGAAGGCCTGGGTTCAATTCCACCTTGGCCCAGGCCTCTCCCGCTCTCTGTGTGGAGTTTGCATGTTCTCCCCGTGCTTGCGTGGGTTTCCTCCGGGTACTCCAGTTTCCTCCCACATTCCAAAGACATGCACTTACTACGGTTAGGTTAATTGGCTACTCTAAATTGCCCATAGCTGTGAATGTGAGTGTGAAAGGTTGTTTGTCTCTCTGTGTTAGCCCTGTGACAGGCTGGCAACCTGTTCAGGGTGTACCCTGCCTCTCGCTCTATGACAGCTGGGATAGGCCCCAGCCCCCCCGCGACCCTGAACAGGATGAGTGGAAGCGGATAGATGGATGGAGTATTATTAGAAAACATTGCATAAATTTTCATTTTTATGCAGACGATACTCAGCTTTATCTATGCATGAAGCCAGATGACACACCAATTAGTTAAACTGCAGGAATGTCTTCAAGACATAAAGGCCTGGATGACCCCTAATTTCCTGCTTCTAAATTAGATAATAACATAGATTAAACTGAAGTTCTTGTGCTCGACCCTACAAACCTTAGAAACATGGTGTCTAACCAGATACTTAGTCTGGATGGCATTACCTTGGCCTCCAATAACACTTTGAGAAATCTTGGAGTCATTTTTGTCCATGAAATGTCCTTCATTACATGTATTAAACACATATTTAGGACTGGATTATTGCGTTGTGCAATATTTCTAAAATTAGAAACATCCTGTCTCAGAGAGATGCTGAAACACTAATTCCTGCAGATGACTGCCCCTCCCTGAGCCTGGTTCTGCTGGAAGTTTCTTCCTGTTAAAAGGGAGTTTTTCCTTCCCACTGTCACCAAATGCTTGCTCACAGGGGGTCGTTTTGATTGTTGGGTTTTCTGTGTAATTATTGTAGGGTCTTTACCTTACAACGTTAAAGTGACTTGAGCTGACTGTTTGTTGTGATTTTGTGCTATATAAATAACATTGAACTGAAAAGGGGATGTGCACACAGTGGGCAGGGTACACAGGCAATGACGTAACAAAGGACAGTGAAAAACTGAGGGTTTAAATACACACAAGGAAATTAGGAAAAGCAGAGACAGCAGGGAACAACAGATGAATCAAATAAAGCTAATGACACAAAGGAAACAAAACCAAACAAAGCGCAGGGAACAAGGGGCTGTCAAAATAAACTTTTTACTGTCACATGCACATGTATGTAGTAAAATTTGATTTCTATTTAACCCATCACGCATGCAGCACACACACATCACAACATGCGGAGCAGGGGGCAGCTAGAAAGCACCTGGGGAGCAACTGGGGGGTTAAGGGCCTTGCTCAAGGGCCCACAGTGGTGTACTCAGAGTGGAGCCAGGCAGCACTTCAACTTCAATATTCCAACACCAATGCCAGTCCAAGGGTGCTCTGGGGCTGATCAGATAAATCTGTAAGTCTTTGTAAGTCTCGTTTGTAAGGCTTCAACACATTTTAGTATGGGACAAAGCTAGTCTCAGACTAAAGTCCCAGAGACTGCATCCAAAAGATCCTAACCTGAAACCTATGCTGCTAACCCAGTGGAGATGGAGGTATTAGTTAAACCTACAGGGTAAAATGCCTTAAACTGAAGCTTCTGTATATGCAGTGTTTAAATTCCACTGAAGTTAGCTTTGACAGTCTTTCAGAATGGTTAAATTAAATTTTGTTTATATAGTGCCAAATAACACACCCTCCAGAGATTAATAACAACAAATGATTAAATGCAGAGTGGAGTATAAAAAGAATAAAAAGAGGTGAATGAAACACTCAATGCATCATGGGAACCCCCAGCAGATTAGGCCTAGTGCAGCATAACTAAGGGAGGGTTTAGGGTCACCTGATCCAGCTCTAACTATAAGCTTTATCATAAAGGTTATTTTTTATCCTCTATCATAAAGCCTAATTTCAAAAATACAGGGGATGTCGTTCTTCAAACTGGGAGCTGGTTCCACAGAAGAGGGGCCTGAAAGCTGAAGGCTCTGCCTCCCATTCTACTCTTAAGTATCCGAGGAACCACAAGTAAGCCAGCAGTCTGAGAGTGAAGTGCTCTATTGGGGTGATATGGGACTATGAGGTCTCTGAGGTAAGATGGTGCCTGATTATTCAAGACCTTGTAGGTGAGGAGAAGGACTTTAAATTCTATTCTAGATTTAACAGGGAGCCAATTTGCTCTCTCTTTCTAGTCCCTGTCAGTACTCTAGCTGCAGCATTTTGAATCAGCTGAAGGCTTTTCAGGGAGCTTTTAGGACAGCCTGATAATAATGAATTACAATAGTCCAGCCTAGAAGTGATAAATGCATGAATTAGCTTTTCAGCAGCACTCTGAGAAAAGATGTTTCTAATTTTAGAAATATTATGCAAATCCAAAAAAGCAGTCTACATATTTGAATATATGGAGAGAATAACTGTCCAAGTAACTGCCTGGAGGTGTTCCAAGATGGCTGCAGAGTGGTGAGACCATTAGCCTCTGTTAGCTAACTTCTTGACTCTCCGTGTCCCCACAGGGCTTTTTCGTCTCTGTGTTTTACTGCTTCCTGAACAGCGAGGTAACTTGTGTTCCTCAGGGTTCCTCTTGGATTCTCTTCACATCTTTTTTGAATCATGCTTACACGAGCATTATGATTGTTCTATTTACCTGTTCATGTGTCCAGGTGCGTTCAGCAGTCAGGAAGCGTTGGATTCGCTGGCAGGATCGTCATTCGATCAGGAGCCGGGCTGTGCGTGCCACCTCCCTGCCTACCTCCCCAAGCAGGGTGTCCTTCCACAGCATCAAACAGTCCTCAAACCTCTGACCTTTGACAGACTTGAAGTCACCCAGTCACAGTCTGAAATGTGTTTCCTGTTGGCCAATCAGATATCTTATGCTTCATGAGGCTCAGTGGATCAAATCAGAACAGCCAATCATTGAACAAGACATAGATCTGTAATGCCAGTCATTCAGCAGACAGAGTGGGCTTTTTCTGGCCCCACCCCATTCACCTTCTGACCAATCACTGGACTCAGCAAATGAGTTTGCTTCCTGTCTTCCTATCAGGCAGTGTGACTGTATTCTATAACCAATATGTTTATTTATATTTATATATATATATATTGATTGGTGTTTTATTTATTAGCTGTTACTGTATGTATTACTGATCACCAGCTTTCTGCTCTTCTCACACACACACACACATACAGTGGGAAACTGATTGGCTGACTGAATCTTTCAGACATTATTGATGCAATTTGGGTTGAAACTTGCAGTTAAAACTTTGCAGAGAGCAGCTGCCACCAAGGAGGGCTGTAACTCACTGATGAAGATTTTGAAGATGACCTCTGATTTATTTCCACCTGTGCAACTGGATTATCTCATCGAAGATCAAACCTGCTGCTCCACATTAAGTTTAATCACACTCAGACATTTATAAATAAGATACAAATTTAAAACAAGACCAGAAATTTTCTAGGACGTTTACCTGGAATAAAATAACGTCCTGAAGGAGGTATTAAAAGTTTCTTCTTACTAAACTCTAAATTTTTGTGTTGATAAAACAGGGAAAGCTCAAAGACATAAATCAGTGATTTCTTTACATGCTGCTGCATTGGTTTCCACATATATCTGTGCATCTGTTCACATGTGTGACCGACCTCAGAGCAGCTTGATGTGGATGCTGGTCAGTTGTTAAAAAACAAAAAGTTTATTCAAAAATGAGCATTAAGAGCTCCTCGCCTCTCAGCTTTCCCAGCTCCAGCCTTCATTGAAGGGACATGAAGACGAGACAAGCTGCAGATTGAAAAGGCTTCCAGAGATAATAATTAACTGTGGAAGTGTGAGCTCCTGTGATCTCTGAGACATCAGGACAGTTTGCTGTCACTTTAACGCATCAGTTTGTCACGTTTTAAATGTTCAGGCTCTGCCTACAAAGGGCCTATAGACCAGAACATTCACGTTAGCGCCGTGTTCACCCCAAACACAGGGGTCGCACCTTCACACAGCCTCATAACAGCCGACAGCAGGAGGCGGAGTCAAACCGACTTTGAGAACAGATATGTGGTCATGTCACTGGCAACAGTTACCATCAGACGGCATCTTTATCATCACATCACGAGAACGTTTGCTTCATGTTGGTGTGAGCATGCCGTCAGCAAGAAACTCAGCAACAAATCCAGGAGTTTATCTTGAATCTGTGTGTGTGGGTGAGAGTCTGAGTCTGTGCGTGTGTGGTGTGTGGGGGTTTGTGTGTGATCTCTAATTGTAACTGTTGTATTGCAAGTTTGCACGGTCAATTTTTTGATCAGACTGTCACTGATACTGTTAACCATAGTAACAGTAACCACAGTAACCATACATAGAGTAGTTGGTACTTGTCTGTATGTGTGTGGCAGGAAACTCTCAGGATGAAACACAAACTGCTCCTCTTATCTTCATTACTGAGTGTGTGTGTGTGTGTGTGTGTGTGTGGTGTGTGTGTGTGTGTGTGTGTGTGTGTGTGGTGTGTGTGCGCGCGTGCATGTACGCATGCATGTGATGCGTGCATGTGAGAGTGATTGATATTGATCCATTAGTCTGATCAGTGGCATTATTACCTGGAAGAAGCTTGATGAAGTTGTGCTCTGTATCTAATCTGAGATTATAATCTATGGTTTGTGCCTCCACCTGTTGAAGTGTAAAGTCTAACTCTGAAATAAACACCTCCCCCTCAGGACATTTGTCTCTTCAGCTGACAGGTGAGCACACACCTGACGCTCAACATACCCAGGATCTTCTCTTACCCTGACATTAAGAGATTAAGAGATTAAGATAGTGTTTATTTGTCACATGCACAGTTATACACAGTACAATGCACAGTGAAATGTATTTTGTACCTGCAACCATATATACACACACATATAAATAAGAAGAATAAAAATTAAAAAAAGTAATTCACAATATACACTATACTCTATATACTATACACTATACACACTTTTATAAATTATAATATTTACATTGTGCAATAATGGTCCAGTTAGGGCTCAGAGTTGAGCAGACGGATGGCTTGTGGGTAAAAACTCTTCTTCAACCTTTCAGTCTTAGCCCTCAGGCAGCGGTAACGCCGGCCTGATGGGAGCAGGGAGAAGAGAGAGTGTCCGGGGTGGCTGGGCTGTTTTAGGATCTTCATGGCCCTCAGCCTGCACTGCTTGGTGTAAATGTCCTGCAGGTTGGGAGGGTGGTTCTGATGGTCCGTTCAGCTGAACGAACCACCCTTTTAGGGCCATGAAGTCCTGCTTGGTGCAGTTTCCCATCCAGGTGGTGATGCTCCCACGCATGATGCTCTCGATGGTGCAGGTGTAAAAGTTCCTGAGCACCTTGAGTGGGAGCTTGAAGTCTCTCAGCCGCCTGAGGAGGTAGAGACGCTGTCTGGCCTTCTTCACAGTGATGTTTATGTGATGAGTCCAGGACAGGTCCTGTGAGATGGTCACTCCCAGGTATTTGAAAGTGTCCACTCTTTCCACCTCAGCACCACTGATGACAAGTGGATGGTAGTCCCTCTGCTGCTTCCTGCTGAAGTCACGATCAGTTCCTTTGTTTTGCTGATGTTGAGCAGGAGGTGGTTCTCCTGGCACCAGTTCTCCAGGCGGGAGACCTCTCTCCTGTAGGCTGTCTCCTCGTTGTGAGAGATTAGTCCCACAACAGCAGTGTCGTCAGCAAACTTGATGATGACGTTGGACTCTGACGTGGCCTCGCAGTCATGGGTGTACAGTGAGTACAGCAGAGGGCTGAGCACACAGCCTTGGGGGGATCCAGTGTTGAGGGTGAGGGAGGATGAGGTGAGGTGACCCACTCGTACCACTGTGGTCTGCTGGTCAGGAAGCTGTGAACCCACCTGCACAGGGATGGGCCCAGGCCCAGGTCCAGCAGCTTAGAGACCAGCCTGGAGGGAACTATGGTGTTGAATGCTGAGCTGTAATCTACCAAACAGCACTCTCACATAGTTCCCCTTACCAGTGTCTATGTGTGAAAGGGTCTTGTGGAGGAGGAAGGATATGGCGTCATCTGTGGATCTGTCTGGCCGGTATGCAAACTGTAGTGGGTCGAGGGTGGTGGGCAGTGAGGAAGGTGATGAAAGTGGTCAGTTCAATAAATTAGCTGAGACTAGCTCTGAAAGAGATTGAGGCATTTACAGCATGTGACCTAACAGAATCAGGTCAACTCACAGCACATGATTTTACACAAAGTTCAAAATGAAGACATTTATTCAGACTGAAATCAGGTGTGTGTGTGTGCGCACACGCGCTTTAAGAACATTGTAGCTCATACTAGGCCAGGTGCCATAGGGGTCGGGGGCAATGTGCACTGGCCAGCAGCCAAGAGCGGAGAGCCCTGGCGGACCTATCTCCTGCTATCGAGACTGGCAACTGAGACATGGAATGTACCTGTCTGGTGGGAAGGTGCCTGAGCTAGTGCTTGAGGTTTGAGACATACCAGTTAGATATAGTCGGGCTCACCTCAACGCATGGCCTGGACTCTGTTCCAGTCTCAAGTTGCCCTCAGTGAGAGAAGGTGGCTGGGATGGGTATCATGTCTGGAAACAAGGACGAGCTGAGAAGGATACAGTGTGAACTGAAGGCATGGCTGAGAAGGTGTAAAGCTGTATACAGGGATAAGCTGGAGACCAAACTCCAGCTGAATAACATCAAAGTGTGGAGGAGGATGAAGCTGATCACAGACCTCCATCCAAAAGATGATCAGCAGCAGGGGGGCAGCCTGGACAGAGCCAATGTGCTGAATCAGTTTTTCAACATGTTCAGTACTGGACACCCTGTTGACCCTCCTCACACAGCACCAATCATAACACCTCCTCAGCCATCAAACAATCCACCACCACCACCACCCCTCCTCCTCCATGCTGGGCTTGAGGCCCCGTTTACATAACACCGTTTCAAGGGAGGCTGAAACACATCAAAACGACCCTGTTTCCAGTGGAAACGGTGTCGTGTAAATTGGGCCTAAGTGTAACGGCTGGCCAGGTGAAGAGACAGCCGGAGTGACTACATCCAGGCAAAGCTGCAGGCCCTGATCGCATCAGTCCTGTGAAGTCCTGTGCTGCCCAGCTTTCTGGCACCCTGCAGTATCTATTCAACCTGAGTCTGCTGCAGGAAAAGGTACAAGTGCTGTGGAAGATACCATGTTTATTTCCGGTACCAAAGAAAGCCACCCCTTCAGGCCTTAATGATTTCAGACCAGTTGCCTTGACGTCACATGTAATGAAGGTGCTGGAGAGACTGGTTCTGGCCTGCCTTACCTTGCAGGTAAAACATGCTCCCTCTTGAGTTTGCTTACCAGCCTCATGTGGGGGTGGATGATGCAGTTACTTACCTGTTGCAGTGTGCTCACTCTCACCTGGGTGATACTGGTGGCATGGTGAGAATCATGTTTTTTGATTTAGTGCCTTTAAAAGCGCCTTGAGGCGACAGTTTGTTGTGATTTGGCGCTATATAAATAAAATTGAATTGAATTGAATTGAATTGAATACCATCCAACCACCTCTGCTGAGTGAGAAGCTGCTCAGGGTGGTGTCACTCTTCTGCTCTGTCCTTGATTGCTGACTATCTCTCATAGAGGCCTCGGATTTGTACGGCTGGAGAAGGGGGGGGGGGCCACGGTAGGCAGCCTGTTACTGCAGCTCCCAGTTTACTTCCTTTCTTGTGTGTTTTTCTTGAGTTTTAAGTTTTTCTTTCAGACTCTTAGTTTCGTAGTTATATTAGATATCAAACCCGCCATGGACCTGCAAAGTTTCATTAGAGTAGTGGCATTCCTTATACTCTTTTGGGACTCTTCACCACTTCATCTGGAGAACCGGTGAGCCACTCTATTGTTTACAGCCGGGATCAGCTGTTAGCCCTGTGCAACAGGAGGGTACCTCCGGAGGAGCGACCCGAGATTCCGAAGGAATTACAGCGTCGGAGGAGGGATGCAGAGCTGGAGCGAAGTACCGGAGAGGAGGAGATGGTACAAACCGAGCATTCCATCTATTCTCATGGGCAACGTAAGATCTTTACCCAACAAGATGGAAGAGCTGACAGCGCTAACCAGACTGCAGTGGGAGTACCAGCAGAGCAGCCTCCTGCTGTTCATGGAGACTTGGCTCACGGACCACACACCGGACTCCCTCTTAACATTGGAGGGCTTTCAACTGGTGAGAGCGGACCGGAGCATGAGGGAGAGTGGTAAGAGGAGAGGTGGGGGACTGGCGATGTACGTTAATGAGAGATGGTGTAACCCAGGACACATCACTGTGAAGGAGCAGCGCTGTACCAAAGACATTGAAATGTTAGCGGTTAGCGTTCGGCCATACCACCTGGCCCGGGATTTTTCACGTTATTGTGTTAATTGTTTACATCCCGCCCTCGGCCGACGCTACAGCAGCCTGTGAGGACATAAACACCACCGTCTCTCAGTTACAGATGGCACATCCGCAGTCCCTGATTATCATCTTGGGGACTTCACCATGCCTCACCTTCTTCCACTCTCCCTAACTTGACCAATATGTTGACTGCCACACGAGGGACAATAAAACTATAGACCTGCTGTTTGCTAACACAAAGGAGGCTTACAGCTCATCACCTCTACCGCCGCTTGGCCACTCAGACCACACCTGGTCATTCTTCACCCCACCTACACCCCCATGGTGAAGAGGAAACCCCGACCAAGAAGACAATAAGACTGTGGTCTGAGGACTGCAGTGAGGCCCTGAGAGACTGTTTTGAATGTACAGACTGGCAGGAACTCTGCAGGCCTCACGGTGAGGACATCGACGCCCTCACCCACTGCATCACAGACTACATGAACTTCTGTGTGGAGAACACTGTGCCAACCAAGAAGGTACGGTGCTTCTCCAACAATAAACCGTGGGTGACCCCAGAGCTGAAGGCCCTGCTGAACGAGAAGAAGAGGGCCTTCAGGTCTGGAACAAGGAGGCAAACTGAGGAGAGTGCAAAGGATTGTAAAATACAAGATCCGGAGAGGCAAAGAGAGCTTCAGGAGGAAGATGGAGGAACAGCTCCGACATAATAAAGTCCGAGAAGTCTGGAGAAACATGAAAAAATCTCTGGCCACTTTGAGGACAATGGAGGAGCCACAGTGTCTGCTGACCGGGGGTGGCTAACAACTTGAATCTGTTTTTCAATAGATTTGACTCTGGGTCGTTGACCACCTCCCCCACCCCTTAGCTCCCATCTGCCCCCTTCCCTATGCTGACCCCCCTCTCTCCTGGTGCAATGCCATCATTGCCTGCACTCTCCTCACCCGCACCCACAGCGGAGCCAAGCCCCATCACCCACCCCCAACCCAGCCTCACATCCACCTCACAGCTGATCAGGTGAGAAGTCAGCTCAGGAAGACGAAGATCAGGAAGGCAGCGGGTCCAGATGGAATCAGCTCCAGACTGCTCAGGGACTGTGCAGACCAGCTCTGTCAGGTGGTCCTACACATCTTCAACCTGAGCCTGAATCTGGAGAGGGTTCCTGAACTGTGGAAGACTTCCTGCATAGTTCCAGTGCCAAAGATCGCACAGCCCAGGGAGTCTAACCACTACAGACCTGTGGCCCTGACTTTTCACCTGATGAAGACCATGGAGAGGCTCATCCTGCACCACCTCCGCCCACTGGTGAGCTCAGTGCTGGACCCCTGCAGTTCGCCTACCAGCCCGGCATCGGGGTGGACGATGCCGCCATCTACCTGCTGCAGCAGATCCCTCTCTCACCTAGAGCAGGTGGGGAACACTGTGAGGGTCATGTTCTTTGACTTCTCCAGTGCTTTCAACACCATCCAGCCTGCACTGTTGAGAGGGAAGATGGAGGGAGCCGGAGTGGACAGTCAGCTAACGGCATGGATCATCAACTACCTCACCAACAGACCACAGTATGTGAGGTGCCATGACTGTGTGTCTGATGTAGTAGTCTGCAGCACGGGGGCGCCACAGGGCACTGTCCTCTCACCCTTTCTGTTCAGTCTGTACACCTCAGATTTCAGGTACAGTTCAGACCATTGCCACCTACAGAAGTTCTCAGATGATACGGCCATCATCAGATGTGTATCAGATGGGAACGACCAGGAATACAGGGGGGTCATCAGTGACTTTGTTGGCTGGTGTGAGAACAACACACTGCAAATCAACGGCAGCAAGACAAAGGAGATGGTTATAGACTTCAGGAGGAAGCCACCCCCTACAGCACCGGTGAACATCCAAGGAAAGGACATTGAGACAGTGGTCTCTTACAAGTACCTGGGTGTTCATCTCAATAACAAGTTGGACTGGACTACAAACACAGACGTCCTGTATAAGAAGAGCATATTAATTGGCCCACATGACAAACAGTAACATGAAACAGTCACTATCTAATAATTTTCCTCAAATTCATTAAAATGTGGATTGCATCCCTTCAGGATCAAATCCAGTTCCATGATGAAAATCTTACTGCAAACATAAAGAAATAATCACTGATCAGTGCACAGGTAATAGTTATATATGCAGCCTTCTTTCAGCCTTCAGCACAGCTGCTCATATTCACCAAAGCCATGATGTTCAGACCACAGTAATCAGCACTCGTCCCTGAGATGCATTCCTGCACCTCTTTAGACACAGCTGTTCACATCTGGCCATCATCCTGGTAGTTCCTGTTAAAGGCTCATAATGTCTCAGGTATGATCTCAGGTACCTGTGGAAAAAGTCCAATGAAAGAAGTTCCAATTTCTCCCTGTCAGTTAAAACAAAATACCTGCAGGTCTGTGGGTCAATAATTAAATTTGCACAAACTAAGACAGGACATCAAAATGCCCATAAATATTCTAAAGATCTATTTATTCAATGGCTTTTAGTTATAAATCTTTTATTTGTTAATCAGCCTGAGAAAAATGACCTTACAATTTTCATATGCTACTAGTTGCTAATTTACTAAGTAAGTGGATTCAATCCACCAAAAGTGAACCTGATTTAATGCACCTAGAGTTAAATGTCAGATTAAGCAAAAGGTAATATGAGCTTCTGTCTGTCTATGAGTGGGTGAGTGTGAGTGAGTGAGTGTGTGTGCGTGAGTGTGTGTGTGTGAGTGAGTGTGTGTGTGTGTGTAAGCTGCTTCTTCATTGCAAGTGTTTGTGTTTTTTTTATAAGCTCAGTGTCAGCTGTCTCATTTTTCATCCAATTGTAAAGTTAACTTTTGCATTTTGGTCTCAAACTCATCAGAAAATTAAATTGGACACACCTTCTATGTAAGCTAGAGTGGAACAAAAAGAACACAAGAAAACAAAAAACAAAACATGGGATGATTCTCAAAATATCTAAAACTAATCATTTTAAAGTTCTCTAGTTTTAAACAGCTCTTGGATAACTTTGTCTGTACCTGTAAAATTACTGTTCAATTCTGACTCCTTTGGCATGAAAATCTGAGGAAATAAAATATCTTAGAAGGATTAACAATCAAAATCATTTCAAAAGTATTCTACCGGACTCAAAATTATATTTATTCTTTAAGGGTCCTGTAGCCCAAAGAAAGCATAATTATTGCAGAAAAATTTGGCTTCATAAACCTCAAGTTGCTAAATTGTGAAGGGGAAAAATGCATAACCTTGACCTAAAACAACATCAGCAGTTGTTACTAGTTCAGCAGGAAATAAAGGCTTTAACTATGTTTTTCCACTTTGTGTAATTCTGTGCTTTAAATCTAAAACCCCTGCAGTGGGATTTTCACCACAAACAAAAATAAAAATAAAAATAAAAATGTTATGGACAGTCTTTAGTCAAAACATAGATACTTTTAGGGTCAGAGGTCATACTCACAACACCATTGTTGACCTACATGCAGCTCACTGCAGGTTTGTCATCTTTGGTCTAACTGAATTCAGGGCGTGTCCCCCTGAGGCCTCATGGGAATTTATAAGAAAACAATTGTTAGTGTTGGAGGAAGCATTAAACAAATTATACTCTTAAAACCACAAAATTCTGGCCCCTGTAGCGGGTTAGCATAACTGTAATTAAAATCTTGAAATCAATTGCTTTCTGCCTGGGAGTTCTTTGACCTTTGACCCTCTAATGTGCTCTGGTTCTTCACTGAGACCCTGTGACTGATTGCAACCTGTTGTTATCAATCCTCACGTCAAAAAAGGTCTCCTATTGATGACCCTCTTTCTGGGCTCAGACTTGTGCACAAAGATCATCGGTCAAGGACTCTCAGGTCACCTGTTTGTGTGATGGTTGGCCTCCTCATTGAGCACCAGGAGCCTTTTTTATATGAGTTTATGGAGCTGTCAGTCTGCTCTGGAGATCTTAGGATGAGCTTGAACACCTCGATTTGCACCAGTTTCTTTATTAGCAGCTGTTCAGTCTCCTGCAGCGCCGGTGTTGTTGTTCAGGCTCCTGTTAGAATAAAACTGAGAGATTTTCATTAGTTAAATCTTTACTTTTCTCCTAGTTCATATCCCTCCTTTTGAGACAAACTCTGTTTGTCTCAAGATTTACCTTAATTTAGCTTATTTATCTAAAGGGCATACTGATGTTTGTATTATTAACTTCTGAGATTTTTTCCTTTAATGCTTGATTCAATATCAAATTGGTCAGACATTCAAAATTCAAATGTTCTCTGCTTTTCTCTAAATCTTAGCTTTAAACAAATTTACCAAATAAATGTAAATGCACAAAACAGTAAATCAAAACTTGTATTCTATCCTACATGGGCAAACAAATAAGTTTTTAGTTCTCTGTATTTTGCTTTGTAGCAGAGCGGCAGCTCAAAGTTTGGCACTTTGTTTTGGGTCTCAAATTCAGCTGTTTCACAAAGTCTTTACATGCACAATTTTTTTCTAACGTTTCTTTTGAGGTTTTACTAAAACTGAGCTTCTCATGTTTCTTGAAATTTAACAACAATCTTCTGGAAAAATGACCTCTAATAATTTGCAAAAAATACTTCAACTGAGATTTTCAAGGCATCTATTTTACTGGGTTTGTTTATTCATTATTTATTTTTAAAGCAATAAACTCCTGACTCCCTTTTTTATGATTTTCCTTTTTTTTTTTTTTCTTTTTATCCATCTGTGGTTGGCTTTATCTCTCATATGTATCGGAAGCGAAACCTTCCTTCCGAGAATTTTTGACCAGCATACCCTTATCTTCAACCAGATCTATCCAAATTAAAGGAAAGAAAAGAAGAGAAAAAACTTAGAGCTATAGCTCTCATCCACACGCACGACTTCTGTCTCTGACTCTCACTTAGATTCACGCGCACACATCCTTGAGATAAAAATGCACACACACACACACACAGCAATGCTAAAACCTTGGCACCATTTTCTTTTCCTTTTTTCCTTTTTCTTTCCTACACACACAGTTATGACAAAACAGCTAATATTGACCACTGGAAAATTGTCCTATTCCTCTAAACTCTGTTCCTTTTTAAACAACAAATGACACCATACTCTGCAAAGAAATTCACCTCAAAATATTTTGTCCTTATTTCCTATTTCTCTCTGAAACACACATGACAATACAAATACACAGCAGTACTCAGTCACACAGACAGACACGTGGAGGCCTCCTTACACACACAGACACACATTCAAGCATCCATCAGATTTTTTTTTTTCAAAATTAATTATTATTATAGATTTTTCTTTCCCAAGTGACCTAATTTTGGTATAGCTTTGTGAATTTCTGACCCCAAGATCAACTTTTACCTGATTAAGATGGAGAGATTTCTCCTTTAAACTTAGCTTTCAGCTTAATATCTGTGCTTGTAGGTTTACTCTAAAATAATTTTATATCACCGGTTATTTTGAAGTTTCACCCTCTTTAATCGGAGCCCCTTTTCTACACCCAGTGTCATCAGTCATTTTGTCAGTCAGTCAGTCCAAACTGCAACAACAAAAACAATGTTAACAAGGGTACCATTTATATTTTTCTTTTTTAGGATTTTTTTTATTTTTATTACAAAACTTTTTTTTCTCTTTATCTCTTGTTTCTTCATTTCTCTGTATTCTTTTACTTTTTCTTTATTCTCTTTTATGTTTTATTATAAAAATCTCTTGAGGCTTTTAAAGGGTTTTAGTTGCTTTTATGGATTTCTGAAGTGAAAATTCTTATCAAAGAACCATATAACGATAAACTGTTACTCTCGTCTACGCTACCGGGAGTGATAATCTGACGCGCGATTGGTTAACCCTTCTACCAGGAGGACATTGGTAAAAGACAAATGGCCAGTTCACTTCAGAAAAACCAAAGGCCCTCTAAACCTGAAAACCCCATGAATAGGTATTTTCAGTGGGTTGGCCAGTATCCCACCCAGACTCATCACCTGCTATTCGTTTTGCCTATTTTTCTTTAAACTCTTTTATTCTTTTCAACTCTTTTTCTTTAACTCTTTTAAACTCTTTTTTTTTTCTCTTAAACTTTTACACCTGTATGAAATGGCTCGAATTACACCTTCCTCCTGTCATACCACCAGTGACCATAATTTGATACAATTCAATATGCAGATATTTAGAAAATGTCTCTGCCAACCTTTAGGTGGAGATCTCCTGGTCACTGATAGAGTCTGGAAGTCAGCACTGTCACAAGGAACCTCGAAGCGGGGATTATCAGTGGCCAAATTCACTCCTTATTCCCAAGAAACTCAAAAAACAAATAAAAACATCTGAAAATCAAAAACATTACTGTTCGATCACGTCGGGCGTCACCAATTGAAGGAATTAAAATAAGAAGAAGAGTGTGTGTGCTGCTGTTGTTTAAGCCTTTAGGTTTCTGCGTGTTCATTTCATCGAACAGGAATGACATAAGACAATCAGAATAAGGAGTCCAATTATTAAGTTTAATAAAGCCACTTCAAACAGTTTACAAATTAATCTGGTTCAGAATTGTCGGAGCTGCCTGATGCAGTCAGTGCAGCTTCACACAAGTCTGACCCCGCTCTCTATCTTAGTTCAACTTTTATACACAGACTTGACACAGTTACACAGTTATTGAAATATGCAAGCATGCAGCATACTTATCAGTTCCTTCTTCTGTGCCCTTCACTGTCGCCTGTTAACGGCCTCATCTGGGTCCTGTAGACATAAAACATCAGACCAAAACACACATTCTTTTCCAGTAAATCATTGGCATGTGATTTTGTTGTCTCTCTACTATGCAGTCTTATTTCTGTCTGCTGTACAGAGTTATTTCAACACCTTCACCTTGTTGTGAAGATTAATTCTGCAATATGCAACTTGATGCTATATTTCTATTTGAATTGTTATATTTATGGTATGTCTAGTGTGCAGCTTATTTACACTTCTCCCTTCACATCCTTTTGCACTCTCCTCAGTTCCTCCTTGTCTCCAGACCTGAAGGCCCTCTTCTTCTCGTTCAGCAGGGCCTTCAGCTCTGGGGTCACCCACGGTTTATTGTTGGAGAAGCACCGTACCTTCTTGGTTGGCACAGTGTTCTCCACACAGAAGTTCATGTAGTCTGTGATGCAGTGGGTGAGGGCGTCAATGTCCTCACCGTGAGGCCTGCAGAGTTCCTGCCAGTCTGTACATTCAAAACAGTCTCTCAGGGCCTCACTGCAGTCCTCAGACCACAGTCTTATTGTCTTCTTGGTCGGGGTTTCCTCTTCACAATGGGGGTGTAGGTGGGGTGAAGAATGACCAGGTTGTGGTCTGAGTGGCCAAGCGGGGGTAGAGGTGATGAGCTGTAAGCCTCCTTTGTGTTGGCAAACAGCAGGTCTATAGTTTTATTGTCCCTCGTGTGGCAGTCAACATATTGAGTCAAGTTAGGGAGAGTGGAAGAAGGTGAGGCATGGTTGAAGTCCCCAGAGATGATAATCAGGGACTGCGGATGTGCCATCTGTAACTGAGAGACGGTGGTGTTTATGTCCTCACAGGCTGCTGTAGCGTCGGCCGAGGGCGGGATGTAAACAATTAACACAATAACGTGAAAAATCCCGGGCCAGGTGGTATGGCCGAACGCTAACCGCTAACATTTCAATGTCTTTGGTACAGCACTGCTCCTTCACAGTGATGTGTCCTGGGTTACACCATCTCTCATTAACGTACATCGCCAGTCCCCCACCTCTCCTCTTACCACTCTCCCTCATGCTCCGGTCCGCTCTCACCAGCTGAAAGCCCTCCAATGTTACGACGGAGTCCGGTGTGTGGTCCGTGAGCCAAGTCTCCGTGAACAGCAGGAGGCTGCTCTGCTGGTACTCCCACTGCAGTCTGGTTAGCGCTGTCAGCTCTTCCATCTTGTTGGGTAAAGATCTTACGTTGCCCATGAGAATAGATGGAATGAAGCCAAAAAGCCAAAAGTTCACGGCACAAACCAAAACAGTTCTGGGGGTCGACCACAATGCCAGCGGCAGCGGCGATGCGAGGCAGGAGGCTGACCGTGATCCCGGCGGCGGCGGCAAAGTGAAAAGAATGCAGCGCTAACTGACAGGACCACAGAGCAGACTGAAAGGGCCAAGGGCACTGAGGGAACCGGAGGGACTAAAGAGACTACAACTGGTGGAGCTAAGGCTGAAGGGACTAAGAGGCTGAGTGAGACTGGGGACACTAAGGGAGCTGAAGGGGCTTAAAGCTGAGGAGACCGAAGCTGAGGAGGAAGCTGAGGGCACTAAAGGGAACGAAGGGACTGAGGGGACCAATGGGACCGAAGCTAAAGACAAACAAACGAACACACAGACAAACAAACACACACACACACACAGACAAACAAACACACACACACAAACAAATACAAAAGCAGAACTTACTGTAGAAAGCACCTTGAAACGATTGTTGTGATTTGGTGCTATAGAAATAAAACTGAATTGAATTGAATTGAATTAAAACCTACAAATAACAAGTTTTTTTTTTTTATTGTCACAAAAAGCTTACCTGTTCTGACCCCTGGTGGATATGGTGAGAGCTGGCAGATCAATGAACATTATAGGATCAACAAACCGGAGTCTTTGGGAGCTCCTCACAAATAGGTGAGAGAAATAAAAATGATCTAATAAAAATTAGATTCTCTTGCTTCCATCTGCTGTACAGGAGCCAATGCTGTGCTGTTTTCTCACATTTTCTTTCCCCACAGGTGACTGTGAGTCATCAGCAGGTTATTCTACAGGTGAGAAGCTGAAGCTGAAGAAAACACAGGAAACACAAAGGTACAACAGATCCATCCATCCATCTTCTTCCACTTGTCTCTCCAGCATGTCCTGGGTCTGCCCTGGGGCCTTCTCCCAGTAGGACATGCCAGGAACACCTCATCCAAGAGGCGCCCAGGAGCCATCCTAGTCAGATACCCAAACTACCATAGCAGCCGCTTCACACTCGGCCTTGAACCGTTTCACTGCAAGCTGGAGGTACAACAGATGGACAACCATTTTCTTCATTTACTTCTGCTTCTTACATGAAGAGTAACCTTTGCTCAGCTCACCTGTGGTAGTCCTCAGAGAATAGGAAACACACACTTGTACAGCCGATGAATTTCAGAGTTTCAGAACATTACAAACAGGAAACATCACGTGATCTGTAGCTGGAGAAAAAAACTCAGGAACATTTGAAACCTCACCTGCCACAGGTTCACCAGGAGGAAACCAGACCATCACACCTGAGGCTTGTAGAGTGACAGCTGCAACACCTGTGAATAGATGTTTTCAGTCTTTACCTGAAAATCCTGTGAACAGGTGTTTGTCAGCGTACCGCAGGTGAGAAGCTGATCACGTTAACATCTTAGTTTTATCTCTAAAACTTGCATTGGTTACACATCTGTCAGCAGGTCAGGAACTCATCTGTTCGAACACACCTACACACTGAGGAAACTCTGGAGATCAAATTGATCAAATATCAGGTTATTGTTGAGTTCACCTTAATGTTATTGGATGTCTGTGAAACAGCTGTGGTTATTGTTACTGTGGTGCAGTCAGAGCTCCTTAAGACAGCAAGAAGCTTTATGTATATTTGCTTCCTGCATGCTGTGATTCAGGTGATGGATGCATAGCAGGGCTCTCTCTGATATGAAGGGAATGGATAGTTTATTTAAACAATCCACAGCTAAAATAATAATGTCTGCTTTTGTTTGTTTGTTTATGAATGTATTTATACACAAACGTGTACAAATGCATTCATAAATAAATCTGCTGCTCCTCCGACAACTTCGCTTTATTCATAATAAAATAAACGCGGAGGACACAGACTTCATTACCATCATCATGCGACACCTGGCATGAGAACACGAGACTTTCTATCCTCCGTCGTCCCTGCCACGGGATGCAGCGGGTTGCCTTGGTAACAGCAGCTTCCTCCCGGCATGCAGCAGCCCGCTACCCCTCCCTGTCAGAGCGGCGCAGGGTGGAGCAGCAGACGGACCGACAGCAGCAGCAACATCAACAGCCACGAGGTAAGAGCCGGACGCTACCATTCTCCTCTTCTTCAATCTCTTCATCCTCCTGATTGTTGATTCTCGGAGGTTCGGAGCGGCTGCTGCGGGTTTTCGATGACCGGATCAGCCCGCAGGCTGCTGTTAGCCCGCAGACTAACGGAGGAAAATGAACTCTGGGAGGAAGAGGAGGAGGAGGAGGAGGAAGAGCAGGTTCAGGCGTAGCTGCAGACTGAACAGAATCAGACTTTAATGTTTTTGCTGCTGCATCATCATCATGGAGGATTTACTCTCTGAGCATGCTCACTGACTCCTCTGCTTTTCTTCATCTCTCTTCTCCACTTTGTCCTCTTGCTCCTCTGTAGGAGTGACGATGGATGGAGACTCTGCCTCCCTCAAAGATGGCCCCGCCCATGAAGCGCAGAACATGATGGAAGGTTGGTAAAAATCGATCACTAATATGTGATCAATACCTAAAGGCGAGGGAAGCTTGGGTTTGAGGAGAAATTCATGGAAGACTCACCTGGTCAAACTTTATTTAAATTGTCACCTCTTATCAATTATGTGACACCATCAGGTAACCGTAAGCACCTTATGGTTACCTGATGGTGTCACATCATTGTACCTACAGGAAGTGAATCCCTCTCTTTTAGCTCCACCCACAGAGGAAGGACTTGAAGAGTGCTGTGATTGGTCCAGACTCTTTTGTTGCTATGATGCAAACATGCATGAGGTGAGAATATATATGTATCAGAGTGCAGCTCATCTGAAGACCCACAGTTTTTCTTTGCTTGTTGAGGGTATTTTATGAATTTAATTTGAGACAATCTGACAGCTGGTCAATGTCATATTTGCTCTGACACTCCACTCTAGTTGGATAGCTGGGTAAAAAGTTTCCTGAAAGAAAAGTGGCCACGTCCCCTAAGTGAACATTGATTGGTGGAACACATGAGTGCACCTGTAACCGCCATGTTAAAATTCAGGATATCCTGCATGATGTGAGATGCAGGAAGTAGAGCCTGCAATGAGAATATAAAAAACAAAACAGGTGGCAATGAGCTGAGGCTGCTCACTTATAGCAAACATCGTAATCTGGATTATTTTACATGTTTACTCATTGACTTAAACATGTGGCAGAACCTAGAAATTTCGTTTTTTTTTCCAAATGAAAAATTCCAACTTTTAAAAAGAATTCCATACATCCTCTTCTGCTTATCCTGTTCAGGGTTGTGGGGGAGCTGGAACCTATCCCAGCTGTTATAGGGCGAGAGGCAGGGTACACCCTGTACAGGTCACCAACCTGTCACAGGGCTAACACAGAGAGACAGACAACCATTCACATCTATGGGCAATTTAGAATCACCAATTAACCTAACCCCACTAACTACATGTCTTTGGACTGTGGGAGGAAACTGGAGTACCCGGGGAGAACATGCAAACTCCACACAGAAAGGCCCAAGCAAAGGTGGATTCAAACCCAGACCCTTCTAGCTGTCCATCTAGCTGTGAGGCAGCAGTGCTAACCACGACACCACCATGGTGCCTAAAAGAAAAAAGAATTAAAATGATAACTAAAAATCGTACGTGGTGGATGAGGAGGCTGATTTATCAAGCAGGAAGTTAGAAAGGAAAGTCTGAGACACCTGCACGACAGCCAAGGCGCAAACATCGGCAAGCTGAAGGCAACAGCTGCCTGAGGGAAAGCAGAGAAGGATGCAGCAGTCCGACTCACTTCAGTCACCTGAAATACTGATCAATGAAAACTGATCGTTCTTATTTACAGACACCATTTTTCCAATTGTTATTAGTAGTCATTAACATTTTTTTCAGGTCTTACGGAAACCTTTATTTCTTCTCCTACAGAAAAAGCGACTGTGAAGGAAGCTTCTGAAGAATCAATGAAGGTAAATCTGCACACTCGCCCCGGATCAATAGTCAGGCATTCCTAGAGGTTGGCACCTCATTAACATGATAATGAGGTATGGGAACTCAGGGTTGGGAAATATTCAGACAATGGAAAATTTTACCTTGAATATCACAGTTTACAAACCTTGCTCTTAAGCACCATGGTAACCAGCCATGAGTGTCTGACCTACTCCTGAGCAATTCATGCAAAAGCTCTGCCTACTGACCAATCAGTTTGTCTCACCATTGGTGGAAGACCCCTCAACCTCAGATCTGAAGATAAAGACCGTCAGTTCTCAGAAGTCAGCCTGAAGTGTGACACTTATTAATCTTATTGATCACTTTGAGCCGTTTAGATTCAGTCAGCAAGGCTGAAGTAGCTAAAAGAGTAAAAACAATCTTAGACGCCACAATAACCCTAATAACCCTAAACACAGTCAGATCAGCCCGTGCTTCATTGAAGATTGTATTAATAATATATATGTCAGATGCATTTATTAGCATACTGCTTCCAGCTTTCTTTCTGGGTGGATATCTTTCGGTCTTTATTATTGTGTCCTCACATCAGTTCAAATTTATATTGAAGAACATGCAGCTCTATGCCTGTCCATATCTGCTGCTAACTCCACCCCATTTAGATTCAGAAAACCTGGGCTGAGTTCTAAAGTTGAACCAGTCATTACAGATTCTGGTTTATTGAAGGCCATTCAAAAGACTTCCTGATGATGTTGAACTGACTTTGTCATACAGATCTCAAGTGTATCGGTCTTCACCCGTCTCACCGGTTTTTGTGTTTCAGGCCTCCAGGACAGCAGGAGGTGCCAGAGCAGCCAAGATGATCTCAGCCAAGAGCACAGGTACACTGAACCAGTCTAACCAATCACACCAGCTTAACCAGTCTGACCCATTAACCTGTGTCTGTCTGTCTGTCTATCAGAGTCCGTAGATGGCGTCAACAGTCCAGGAAGTCGTTCTCCTGCCAGCCGATCGTCCACTCCCAACAGAGAGGTGAAGAAGGTGAGAACACTTGAGAGAGGTGATTCAATGCGCAGACACAAGAAAACTGTTTTTGTAGTGATGAAGTCTACACACTTTGCTGCAGTAAAACTAGCAGTACAGCAGTGTAAAATTACTTGGTACAGCCAAAGGTCAGAAGTATCAGAAAGAGACTGACAGTCAGAGGTAGAAGGTTGCTGGTTGCTAGCCCCAACTGACTGCCCCTCCCTGAGCCTGGTTCTGCCGGAGGTTTCTTCCCACTGTCACCAGGTGCTTGCTCATAGGGTTTTTTTTTTTCGATTTTTGGGTTTTCTCTGTAAATATTGTAGGGTCTTTGCCTACAATATAAAGCGCCTTGAGGTGACTGTTGTGATTTGGTGCTATATAAATAAAATCGAATTTAATTAGCTCTAACCGAGTCAAATAAGAAGCCAGAAGAAATAAAATGCTTGTTGAAACAATTCAGCATTTCCATCGTGTCATAGACAGGAACAGAATCCATTAGAACGAAGGAAGGTAGAGTCTGGGAGTCCTTGCTGACTGAAAGGGAATTTATGACTTTCCAAAATTTCTGAGGATTATTTAAATTCTCAGTGGTGACTGACAAATAATATTCTGATTTGGCTTTCTTGATTAAAGAAGAGCATCTGTTTCTTAGTTGTCTGAAAACAGACCAATCACTGATGGAGCCAGTTTCTCTAGCCTTGGCCCAGGCCAGATTATGCTCGTGAATAATGTCTGCTAATCCCGGGGAAAACCAGGGATTCTCTCGCCCCTTAACCCTGAGTCTTCTGAAAGGGGCATGCTTATTTACAATTTCCATAAGACAACACCTAAAGAATGTCCAAGCTGTTTCTACATCAGGGATCAGATGTATTTTCATCCAGTCAACAGCAGACAAATCATGATGATATGCTTGCTCATTAAAATGCTTCAAGCTCCTCTTATAAATTACACGAGGCTTAACTTTGGGTATTCTGGTATCTCTAGTGACATCAACAACACAGTGATCACTTAAGTCATTGCAAAAGACACCCAAAGATGAGAATTTATGAGGAACATTAGTCAAGATCAGGTCAATCAAGGTGGACTTCTCAGGGCTTTTAGGGTTTGGCCGTGTGGGTAAGTTGATCAACTGAGTAAGATTAAAAGAGTCACAAACAGATTTCAAATCTTCTGATACCGTCTTAAACCAATCCCAATTCACCTAACCTGGACTGTGGGAGCAAACCGGAGTACCCGGAGAAAACCTACACAGACATGGGGAGAACATGCAGACTCCACACAGAGAGAGAGGGAGGGACCTGGGCCAAGATGGAATCGAACCCAAAAAAATCTATTTTTCAAAATCTCAAAAATAATAACCAACTAAAGCATTAAAATAAATAAACTAGGAAATGAAAGCATTAACATTTTACTTAGAGTATGAATTCTTCTTTCAGTCCTTTTAAAAGTCTTAAGATTCAATTCATTTTTATTTATTTAGCACCAAATCACAACAAAGATGCCTTGAGGTGCTTTATACTGTAAGGTAAAAACGGTACAATAATACAGAGAAAATTCTACAATCAAACCCAGTATTTTCTATTTTGTTATTCTATTTTTTATAATTTTTTATTTTGGATTCATTTCTCATTAGTATTTTAATTCAATTCAGTTCAATTCAATTTTATTTATATAGCACCAAATCACAACAAACAGTCGCCTCAAGGTGCTTTGTATTGTGGGTAAAGACCCTACAATAATATAGAGAAAACCCAACAGTCAAAACAACCCCTATGAGCAGCACTTGGTGACAGTGGGAAGGAAAAACTCCCTTTTAACAATTATACCATGAAGTCAGGCACTTTGAAGCTTTCCTTTTCAGAGGAGCCACAGTATCCAAAGTCGTACGCAGTGAGGATGTAAAACTATTGACGAGATAATCGACCTCACTGGGAGCAGAGTTTAGGTAGCTGCTCTGCACTGTGTTGGCACTGAAGAGCATAACAATGAAGGAATTAGATCCTTAAACTTAGTTACAGCACTTTCAGAAAGACTTCTACTGTAATAAAACTTATTCCCCACTGCTGTGTAATCCATTAAAGTAAATGTTACTAAGAAATGATCAGACAGGAGGGGGCTTTCAGGGAATACTGTTAAGTCTTCAGTTTCTATCCCATATGTCAGGACAAGATCCAGAGTATGATTAAAGTGGTGGATGGGCTCCTTTACATTTTGAGAAGCCAATTGAATCTAATAATAGATTAAATGCAGTGTTGAGGCTGTCATTTTCAGCATCTACATGGATGTCAAAATCACCCACTATAATTATTTTATCTGAACTGAGCACTAAATCAGATAAAAAGTCTGAGAAATCAGATAGAATCCTTTTCAAAAGAATTAAAACTTTGTCTGGGACTTTGATTAATTAATAAGCTGGAATTGAAGATTGCTGCTACTCCTCCTCCTCGACCTGTGCTTCGAGCATTCTGACAGTTACTGTGACTCGGGGGTGTTGATTCATTTAAACTAACGTATTCATCCTGCTGTAACCAGGTTTCTGTAAGGCAGAATAAATCAATATGTTGATCAATTATTAAATCATTTACTAACATGGACTTGGAAGACAGAGCCCTAATGTTTAATAATCCATATTTAATTGTTTTATTATTTGGTGCAGTTGATGAAGTTGTATTATTTCTTGTTTTTGAATTTTTATGCTTGAATAGTTTTTTGTTGATTTTAGCTTTGTTTTTTGGTGGTCTGGGAGCAGGCACCGACTCTGTGGGGATGGGGTTTTGGGGGGATGGCAGGAGGAAAGAAGCTGCAGAGAGGCGTGTAAGACTGCAACTCTGCTTCCTGGTCTCAACCCTGGGTAGTCAGGTTTTAGGGTTAATAAATTTGGCCAGATTTCTAGAAATGAGAGCTGCTCCATCCAAAGTGGGATGGATGCCGTCTCTCCTAACAAGACCAGGTTTTCCCCAGAAACTTTGCCAATTATCTATGAAGCTCACGTCGTTTTTTGGACACCACTCAGACAGCCAGCGATTCAAGGAGAACATATAGCTAAACATGTCGCTCCTGGTCTGATTGGGGAGGGGCCCAGAGAAAACTACAGAGTCCGACATTGTTTTTGCAAAGTTACACACCGAGTCAATATTAATTTTAGTGACCTCCTATTGATGTAACTGGGTGTCATTACTGCCGACCTGAATAACGATCTTAACAATTCTACGATTAGCCTTAGCCAGCAGTTTCAAATTTCCATGAATGTCGCCTGTTCTAGCCCCTGGAAGACATTTGACTATGGTCACAGGTGTCTCTAGCTTCACGCTCCGGAACAGAAAGTGATACAATATCGCAGTGAGAGCCAACACCAAGTGACAGCGCCACCAAGCCAATGTATTATTTTAGTATTCTGATTTCCTGTCTAGCCCCTATGCACTGTAAACCCAAATTAGTAATCATTACTAAAGCCGCACGTGGTAAGTGATTGCACTGGGATATCTAGTTTTTACAAAATCAAAAACTAAAAAAATCAAGCTCTCTTTACATAAAGTCTTGTGTCCAAGATAATACATTACTAAAGAATTCAATGTTTTAAAACTAATGCTTACGAGTAATTAACTTAACCACTGATCATGTGTATCAGTAATCATTACTCATGTTTATCAGTTAGAATTATTAAATGGAAATTGTAATCATAATCAATTTGTTTAATTTATATTTCACAAAAATTGTATATTACCTGTTGTTCTCCACATAAAAATGACAATTCAATTTATTTTTCATAAATTTATTGTAAAATAGTGCAACAGTAACATTTTAAACATGTAAATATGCGTAAACATTTCAATGTGTGTAACATTTTAAACATTAATACAAAACTAAATCAGTTTAAAGTGCTTTACTTTGGAATCAGTGTGAAATTTAAAAATTTTAAATCTTGTACAAAGGGGAACATGCTTGCATAACATTATGAACTGAGGTAGCATTTATCATTCATTAATCTTGTCAAAAGCCTAGCATGGAACCTTTGAATGGCTTCGACAGAAACAGGTAAATTGCCTAAGAAGAATGAGCATCCCTACTTTGTATAGCTCTTTTATTTTGAATCCTTAATGATTAGACTAAAATAAATTAACTAGCATGGTGGCACATAACAATTAAAACAAGTAATAATGAACAGAAAAGTTTCTGTATGACAGTTTTTCAGTCTGTAAACTTCACCAACCCATACATTACAACAATTGTTCACATTTTAATGAATTATGTTTGTATTTTCAAGAATCAAGAATCAAGAATCAAGAATCAAGAATGCCTTTATTAGTCCCACAAACGGGGAAATTGCAGTTAACAGAACATCCATCCAAAACAAAAACATAACACAGACAGGGGGGGGGACAGATGTCTGAGGACATGCAACCGTTTCTCAACGGCGCTACCTTTAGCAGAGAGACAGAAAGAGATACATTGGGATAGTTAGGTTCAAAAAATCATCTCATACTGTGTTCATAAAGAACACCTTACGAGGTTCCAAAAAACACCTCAGCAAAAAGCATATTGCACATATAAAGCCGGGATAGCAGTATGGTGGGTAGGGTCAGGGTCAGGAGGGGACGCAGACGGAGACGAGAGGGTGGGGGCATTGTGGAGCCCAGATGCCAGCTCCCAGGCAAACAGTTTGCTGATAGTGATGGAAGTTCATCAGCAGCCTTGGTACACCAGATCCAGCTTCACAAATCACAGAGAGGGCTGAGGGGGATAGCGGCCTTCACACATAGTTCTGGAGAGATATGATTGCCAGCCAAGGCCGGCTAGGGAGCCGAATTCTGATAATGCAGATGTTGTTTTGGAACAGGCTGCTTGTTTTTTCAACAGCCTTCAGTCTCACTGGGAAACCATTCAATAAATCCAATAATCCAATTCATTAGTTACCGTCCTCACTGAGCAGAACTGTACCTTATCTCCAGATCGAACCCCTCTCACCTGCTACTCCCCAAGTCTACGGCTCAGGTTCATCAGGCTTTGAGGCTGAGTCTGTACCATTCTGGTCAGCCCATCCACCTGGGTCGGCAGCCTCTGCAGATGTCGAACTGCCGTCCAGGTTTTCTTAATTTCACAGTAAATCAGGTATCCTCCAAGCCCAAACAGAAAAGATACCGCTACCAGATAGCCAAATATGTAAGCGTCTTCCACGTCTTCCACCTCTAGGGCCGAGAAGCACACAGGTCTCCACGAGCTCCAAGAGTCGATGACGTATCCAACCGGGTCTGTTCCACTCGGACACGCAGGCTCCCCTTTCCCAGATCTCATAGTGGAAAAAATTCGATCCATGGTCTTGAAGGCCCAGTTTGCCAAATCCATATTAATCTTATTCTTATTCGAACAGTGTGCAAGAGACGCTCTCACAGCAAGCAGCAAGCAGGAAAGATAGGGAGGGCAGGGAGAGAGATAGAATGCGACCGTCCCCGTCAGAGGCTGGAGCAAGAAAGATAGCTACAAACTTAACTTCAGCATTAAAAACAAACTTCTTGCTGCTAAATAAGAATGAGAAAAAAATAACTTTTTCCATCTAACCAAAAATAAAAACCCTGCACCACTTACACAAGTAGTTGATTTTTCAGTGTCTGAATTCTCGGCTTCAACTCAGTACTTCCCAAATGAAAAAATACCTGTTGAATGAACAGGAGGGTATTTCTGATTTTCTTTGGGTAGTTTAGGTGGAGTCCATATGTGAGCCCAAAAAGGAGACCCACAGCTTCTGGCAGGTTCTTCAGCTTTTCCACAACAACTTCACCCTCAATGACAATTTTCAGGCTCGCCGGGTGAAGATCTGATGTTGGGGGAGAGACACCTTCAGGATTCACCAACAACATCCCAACGTCCATTTGGCCAAAGGACTCATCACCATCCTAAAATTAAACAAAAGATGATTGCCAGAAATACAACTATTACTAGTGAATAAAATTACTGAACTACAACAGAGTGCCATGAAGAATGATAGAACAAGAATTATATGAAATGCAATTTATGCTGACATGATAGCTACTACTTGGTCAAGCGTTTCAAATTTTCTAACATTAAACATTGCAAAATCAATATTGGTTTACGGAATATTTGAGGGATCTTCTTGGTCCATTCGGTCACTATTTGACTGACACTGGAAAACTTTTAAATTACTTGTTTATACATAATATTATTTAATACGGGACCATCACAGTCATCACTGCACATAAACACAGGGTTAGTCAGGGTTACTTGAGATTGTATATCCTATTCAGCAGACAGTGGGCAAACTGCTCACTCACTTCATCCACCTTTCCGCACAGGTTGGTTTATTTGAGAGAAATGGTAATTGGTATTAGATTTTCAGATCAAGTGAGTGCTTAAGAAGTCATATAAACATTACACAGGATCATGTTATTAAAATAAAACTCTAAAAAGGCTCCTGTCCTGTTCAAATAAATCCTTACAGACCCTTTCCTTCATTCCAACGTCTCTCATGCACTATCAGGGGTCCAAAAAATGAAAACACACAATGTAAAGGGGGAAAAAAAAAAAAAAAAAACAGGGATATGTTGCTACAGGAAAAAGGTTACAATAATATCTAAACTGCATTATGACACTGACAATGTCATGAAGCAGAAAAACAAGTATTACAAAAACGAGCTTACAGCTAGACTTTCAGACGCAGACTTCTATCTTTGACCGGCAGATTCTGTGCTCTGGTAAAACTCCAACATATTATTTCTATTCTAATAACTGAATATTTTGATTAGAACTTGCAGTATAGTGGATGCAGAAAAGGTGTTGTAGAAGTCTATCCAGAATAATAAGCTCGTTTATGTATTGTACTTACTATAGACTGCTTGTCAATTTTGGTTTGTGCAAATTATACAATAAATATCAAATTATAAAAGCTGCTCATTACAAACAAAATGAATACTTACAAAACTAGATTTGAAGAACTCAGTGGGATTGTCTCCGAGTAGATGAGGAAGCCCTCTTAGTATGACTGTTCTTTTTTCAGTGGGATCCAGTGACTGTAAGACAGAAAATGGATAGAGAATACGTTAAAAGAAAAAGTCTCTCATAGACACAGACAATTTGTGCTTTGTTTTCTTCTCCCGGTATTACCTGCATTTGCTGCAAAAGCTGTGCCAGACGGTCACCCACGTTGCCCCTCTTGGCTCTAAAAATTTCAATAAGACGGGTAGTGTGATCATCAAGAGCAGAATACAATTCCTGCAGCAGGTCTTTTCCCACAATCCTTTTGAATTCCAAACAAATCTTAAAAAAACAGAAAAAGAAATTAGTGTGCTGTACAACTGGAGAGCAAATGACAATACAGAATAGTTATGCGTACCTCACAATATTTACAGCTCCACAGCATGTTGGATAGCCACCTGTAAAACAGAAAATATGTTTTAGTGTTTAATTCCAAGTTAAAAAAAAAAAAAAAACCACAGTTTTAGTACAGTTAGAACAGTAAATAGAAATAGAATCTCCATAACCTGTATTGTAGAAAAAAAATTAGACTGAAACATAAATTTGTTCAAGTAACGACCAAATCTAGAGAGCCTGTGAGGAGACATGGGTCAATTTTTATTTCTATTGCATGGGGTGGCTGTAGCTCAGTAGGTAGAGCAGGTTACCTACTGATCGGAAGGTCAGCGGTTCGATTCCTGGCTACTCCAGGCTACATGCCAATGTATCCTTGGGCAAGATACTTAACCCCAAGTTGCTCTCCGACCATCCTGTCGGAGTATGAATGTGTGTGAATGCTAGTTAATTAAAAAAGCACTTAGCTTAGTTTAAACATGGAAGTGCTTGTATGAATGTGAGTGCATGGGTAAATGTAAACATGTTGTGTAAGCGCTTTGAGTGCTCTGACTGAGTAGAAAAGCGCTATATAAGAACTAGTCTATTTACCATTTACTTCGCAATACTTTGGGGAATAGAACCAGATTCAACACCAAAAACACGTTTCTCACACAAAGAACAGAACATTCAGTCCGTTTATGTTTTCAGGCTTGATGTTTATTTTGCAATGATTAATAAGTGGTCACCTGAAATGATGTGGTTGACTAGCTAATTAAAAAACCTGCTCTACTAATGATCTGTCAGAGTGGGTGTGTGAGTCACCTTATATACTTGTTTTAATTGAACCGAAACTCGCCGAATTCCGCAACACATCTACATGTTAAGGTTGTCAAAGTCAAGCTAGCATAATTGACCTACTTCCCTCTGCCTGAGTATTTTTTTAAATCAAAACTTTTTACTGACTTGTGAAATATAATACCCTTGGACCTTGTTTTCTAGTTGTCAGTGTTGATAATTAATAGCAAAACACTGCGTTCCTTTTTCTTTTATATATCACGCGTACATTTAGCGCGTCATGTTGACAACATGACAGCTAAAAGTAACGGCAGTCATCGTTGGTGAGGAGTTTTTTTTTGCCCTCCAGTAGGGAGATGAGGAGCTAGAGCTTACGCGCGACGTCACGTTTCAACTTTTGCGAGGGAATGCAAAAGAAAAAAAAAAAAACATCCTCTTGCCCCCTCGCGGCATCCGCACAAATCAAATGTGGTGGTAGAAAAAAACAGAATTGAACGAGCTAACACAGCAACAGCCCTTGCTTTGCGTGTTCACTGTATAAGTTACAAAAAAATAAAGCATGTGGTAAATTATTTTTTACGCAACAGAAAGCTAACGTTACCAATTGCTGATAGCATTAGCTATCTGTGCGAGGCAAGTCGCCTTTTGTACGCTGCAGGCATTAACTACTAATCCATTCAGTCCCAAAAGATTAACAAATATGATAGACTAGCTATAATGTTGGGCAAAATGACGCAGTTGACACTGCAGTGAAAGATTACAGTTAACATGAGCACCCCGAAAATGTTATTTTACCCAGCGAATACAACTATTATGATAACGGATTCAAATTTGTGCACTTACCATAAGACGCTAACGCTGATTTCCCCCACTTCTTCACATGCAGACAACAGTCAGAAGAAACTTCTTCTTCGAGTTGGCAAACAACTTAAAGGTGCATTACTGCTACCTACTGGCTCACCAGTCAGGTGTGCACTGACAAGCCCCGTCCCAAAACTGGTAAAAACATGTAAATGAGAGTTGTCTCCACTCAGAACCATTAGTACAGCAAATACTCGTTTTGAGTAGTTTACAGTTCACATTTTGTTTAGTAATGGTCCCGCCTTTTGCAAAATAATGAAAAGATTAGTAATAATAGCTTGACTTATTATGTAAAAGAAAATTTGGGTTTACAGTGTGGTAGCACCTGGTAACACCCTTGAACTGTTTCTCCCACCTGCTATTCAAGCCTTCTGTTTGTGAGGGGCAGCCAATCAGAAGAAAGCTGTCTTAAAGGGAGGAGCTAATACATCTCACACAGGAAGATGAGGGGCTGAATCAAGGCCCAGTGTGAGATAAAGAAAGATTATTTTGAGCTATGAATCATGCAAAGCTCTCTGATGGAGTCCAGGAATAAAAAGTGGAGCTGAAATGAGTCAGCTTTGAGTAAAAGTACATCTGAACTGTACATCACTGCAGAACTTTAACCACGGGTTTGTGCTACGATCCGATGGGGAAGCCTAACACCAACCTGGACGTAGTCCTGGTTCTGAGTATTCTCACTGGTTCCTGCAGGTTGTACTGGTTTGTAATTGGATCACTGGTTCTTATAGTGACTGGCACTGCTGGTTAAACTGGTTCTGCTGGTGCTGTTCTACAGGTGGCAGTGGTCCGGACCCCCCCCAGGTCTCCCGGGTCTGCTCGTGGACGAACGCCCCCCCTACCTTCTCACCCCATGCCCGACCTCAGCAACGTGAAGTCCAAGGTCGGGTCCACGGAGAACCTCAAGCACTCACCTGGAGGGGGCAAGGTAACACAAACCTGTCTCTCTGTCCTGCTGTGCAGAAAACATGACTCACAGGTAGATCCTGACACTCACCTGTCTGTCTGCAGGTTCAGATCATCAACAAGAAGCTGGATCTCAGTAACGTGATGTCAAAGTGTGGCTCTAAAGACAACATTCACCACAAACCAGGTAACATGACACACCTGGGGAGGTCAGTGTTCATAAAATCTAAAGTTTTATTCTGTATTCAGAGCTGTGGTTCCAGCAGAGAGCTGCTCAATCAGTGAATCAATTAATAAAAAAGAGGATAGTTCTGATCAGAAGATCAGGCTGATCTGTTTGCTCTGCTCCTCAGGTGGAGGGAGGGTGGAGATTAAGTCAGAGAAGGTGGACTTTAAAGCTATTCAGTCCAAAGTTGGCTCTCTGGAGAACGTCACTCATGTGCCGGGAGGTGGGAAGAAGAAGGTACATGCTAACAACATGCTAAAAACATGTCAACAACACACTGAACCCTGAATCATTTACAATTTGTCATTAAATCTTAATATTAAAGATGAATTTCTGCTCATTTATCTTAAAATAAGATATCTTTATTGTGATTGCACAATACAATGAAATTTTGTTGGAGCCACTCTCTAGGTGCCAAAATAATAAATACAAGATAGAAATAAGAAGTATAAATAAAATAAAATAAATAAGGATTTGGTATTTACAGTGCGCAGAGGTAGTATGATCAATTTGATGCAGCAGCATAAAGTTACAAATTAGAAAATATTCAAAAAGATCTGTTTAACCCTTGTGCTTCAAATGTCCTGCAGTTTGTGGACCCCCAGCAACAATTACAGTAATAACCCTATATAGGGTGTGAAGTGCAATTTCCAAGCTTTCAGAAACCATTTGAATTTTTCCAATAGGACAAATGGTCACATAATTATGGTAATTCAAGGTATGTTTGATCTGACGTCTTAGTGGTGATACGCTTGGTGTTAACCAGCTGTTCATGGTAAGTAAGGGCAGGTAACAGGTCAATCAGCGGCCATTGCTGGGTGTTAGAGGGTTAAACATCTGATTTTTTAAATATTTTTAATATTTTCTGTTAAACTTTTCAGTTTTATGATTTCTCTATAAACATGAACTCATTCATCAGAATGAAACATATTAGTGCACATGCAGCTGACATACATGATACATACTGATGATAGAGAGACTGACAGTGGAGGGGCTTCAGAATCAGTCATGTCTGTGAGTATAAACAGCACTGATGATGATGGTACATTACAGGTGAGTTAGCTAAGCCTAATATGCATCATGAGCAGAGTACAGAATGTCTGTACAGCTGTTTTCAGCAGCATCCCATTTGTATCTATATGTGGAATTTAGGATAGGAGGGGAAGCTTGTCTTTGTGAGTTTGTACAGGTTGGATGCGAATATTTTTGGTTCCAAATTTTTAATTATATTGATATAGAAAAATCCTACCAATGACTGGACAAAGCTGGACTGACAGCACAGATTAGATTAGATTAGATAAAACTTTATTGATCCCTTAAAGTTCCAGTAGCAGCTTTTACAGGTAACAGAGGCACACAAACACAGCAGAAATCACAATAAGCAAACATATGGATAAATAAATAAATAATAAAACAGACAAGTATTTCTTTATGTTGTGTTGTGGAAAGGCTGAGGCTGCTGCACCTCTCCTCCCTTTGTCCTTCTGTTACCCCTCCTCCCCCCCAGAGAGGATTTTTACAGTCTGATGGCATGAGGGACAAAGGAGTTTTTCAGTCTGTTAGTCCTACGCTTGGGAAGAAGCAGTCTGTCACTGAACAGGGTCCTGTGGTTGCTGATGACACTGTGCATAGGGTGACTGGCATCCTCCATAATGGCCAGTAGTTTGTCCATAGTCCTCATAGGCCACCATCACCAGAGAGTCCTGTTTCACGCCGTCCATATAGCCGCCCTGCCTGATCAGTTTGTTCTTCCTGAATGTGCTGCCCCCACAGCACACCACGGTGTAAAACAGGACACTTGCTATGATGGACTAATAAAATATCTCCAGGAGTTTCCTGCAGATGTTAAAAGACCGCAGCCTCCTCAGTAAGTACAACCTGCTCTGCCCCTTCCTGTACAGATGTTCTGTGATGCATGTCCAGTCCAGCTTGCTGTCTAACCACAGTCCAAGGTACTTGTAGGAGTCTACAGCCTCCACCTCAACCCTCTCAATAAGAACTGGTTGTGACCTTGGTCTGGACTTCCTAAAGTCAATGACCAGCTCCTTGGTCTTTGAGGTGTTGAGCTGCAGGTGGTTCCTGTGGCATCAGACAACAGAGTCCCCGACCAGGCTCATATACTCCTCCTCTCTGTCATCCCTGATACACCCCATAATGGCTGTGTCATCAGCAACCTTCTGGATGTGACACAGCTCAGAGTTGTAGCAGAAGTCTGAAGGGTGCCAGCACCATCCCCTGGGGTGCTCCGGTGTTGCTGATCACAGTGTCAGACATGGTGTCCTTCGGCCTGACATACCGCGGCCTGTTGGTGAGGTAGCTGGAGAGCCAAGCGACCAGGCAGGGGTCCACAATCATCCTGTTCAGTTTATCCTGAGGCATAAGGGGCTGGATGGTGTTAAAGGCACTTGAAAAATCCAAGAAGAGGATCCTCACCATGCCACGTCCCTTATCCAGATGAGAGTGTGCTCGGTGCAGCAGGTAGAGGATGGCATCCTCCACTTTCCTGGTATGCAAACTGCAGATTGTCCTGGCTGTGTTGCACCTGGGGATCTGAGGAGGCTGAGGAACAGGCGGTTCAACATCTTCATCAGATGTGGGGTGAGTGCCACCATTCGGAAGACATTAAGCTCGCTAGGTCGGTCCTTCTTCGGTACCGGAACAATGCAGGATGTCTTCCAGAGGGTGGGCACTCTCCCCAGTTGCAGACTGAGGTTGAAGATGCGTTGGAGTGGTTCACCCAGTTCAGCAGCTCAGGTCTTCAGCAATCAGGGGCACACATTGTCCGGACCCACTGCTTTCCTGGAACGAAGCTTCCTCAGCTGACTCCTGACCTGGTCCCCAGTAATGCTCGGAGGACTCTATGTTGTAGAGGAGGTGCAGGAAGAAGGAGCGAAATGGCTGCAGTGAGTCAAGTCAAGTCAAGTCAAGTTTATTTATAAAGCACATTTAAAACAACGACATTGACCAAAGTGCTGTACAAGAACTATAACCCCAAGGACTATACTAAATAAAAATAAATAAATAAATAAATAAAAAATAAAATAAAATATATATATATAATAATACATAAATAAATAAAAATAAATAAACAAAATAAAAACATTAAAAGACAATAAATAACATAAAACAACTAAAAACATTTAAAACAAATACCATAAAATGCCATGAAGCAATCGTCTAAAAGGAGGTAGCACTGCAGTCAAATGCCAAGGGAAAAAAATGTGTTTTTAATAAAGATTTAAATGTGTGTATCTTCTGAGCTGTGCGGATATGGAGAGGTAGATCATTCCATAGCTTTGGTGCTGCTGCTGCAAAAGCTCGATCACCTCTCTGTTTTAGTCTGGTTTTAGGCCTCTGTGAGAGCAGCTGGTTCGATGACCTCAGAGCTCTTACAGGGGTGTGACAGTGAAGCAGCTCAGACAGATACAAAGGTGCCAGTCCGTTTAAGGCTTTAAAAGTAAGCAATAAAATCTTAAAATTGATTCTTAAATGGACAGGGAGCCAGTGAAGGGATGACAGGACCGGGGTAATGTGTTCATGCTTTTTTATACCAGTTAAAAGACGAGCTGCCGCATTCTGGACTACCTGCAGGCGGCGCACAGATGATTGATCTATGCCAAAATACAGGGAATTACAGTAGTCCAGGCGGGGAGTAATAAAAGCATGAATAACTTTTTCCAGGTCCTGTTGCGGGAGATAAGGTTTTACCTTGGCAATGACTCTAAGTTGGTAAAAACTGATTTTAGTAACAGCACTTATTTGCTTCTCCATTTTAAAACTACTATCTAAAATGACACCCAGATTTTTTACAGCATCACGACAGTGAGGAGCCAAATGACTCGGAGTGCCAGAGGAGTTGCTGTTTCAAATTTACCAAAGCATATGACCTCGGTTTTGCTTTCATTAAGATTTAGGAAATTGTTTCTCATCCAGGACTTAATGTCACTTAGACAGTTCAGCAGGGGTTCCCATGGATCTCTGCTGTTCAGTTTGACGGGCATATACACCTGGATGTCATCAGCAAAACAGTGAAAAGAAATATTGTGTTTCCTAAAAATTGACCCTAGAGGCAACATATACAATGAGAAAAGAATTGGGCCCAGAATGGACCCTTGAGGCACTCCACAAGAAAGCTTTGCTGCAGTAGAAAAACAGTCTCCTAGATGGACAGAGAAACTCCTGTCAGTAAGATAAGATCTGAACCAAGTCAGAACTGTGCCTTTAATGCCAATTTCATGTTCTAGGCGGGACAGAAGGATCTCGTGGTCCACAGTGTCAAGGCAGCTGACAGATCTAGAAGTACTAAAACTGCGGGGCTACCAGAGTCAACAGTTAAAAGCAGATCGTTAAAAACTCTTAAAAGAGCCGTCTCTGTGCTGTGACGCATTCTAAAACCTGACTGAAACTTTTCCCACATTCCATGTCCACTTAAAAATGCTTGAAGTTGCTTAAAAACAACTTTTTCAAGGACCTTGGATAAAAATGGTAATTTAGATATAGGTCTGTAGTTCGAAAGAACATCAGGGTCAAGGTTCTTCTTCTTGATTAGAGGCTGCACAACTGCATGTTTAAAGGCAGCTGGAACACAACCAGATGCAAGAGAACTGTTAATTAGAGCCAGTATAGTTGGTCCCACTGAATCAAAAGCCTCTCTAAAAAGGCGAGATGGAACACAGTCTGTGGGAGAGTTTACAGGTCTCATATTTTGAATCACCTCCTTTAGTGTGAGGGGGAGTGTGGGGCTGATTGAACGTGTTAAAAAAGTTGTTCAGTTCATTCGCCCTCTCCACTGTTCCCCCCACAGCTCTGGTCTTTGTTTTGTGGCCTGTGATGGTTTTCACCCCTTCCCAGACCTCCCTCAGAGGGACTAATCATGGCAGTACAGGAACAAGCTCTAAGCACAAGATTGATAGAGGCTGGGGTCTACCACACAAGGTAAGACCCCAGGTGCAGGCTGTGCAGAGATGCCCCTGAGACAATCCAGCACATAACAGCAGGGTGAAAGGTGCTAGCAGGCAGGACATACATGGAACGCCATAACCAAGTGTACTGTGCAGGACCCTCAAGCTCCCAGGCCTCTGGTAGAGGATCCGAGCTTGAAGAACAAAGACCGCCCACAGGGTGAGTGAGGAATTTTTAAAAAAACATGTACACTATCCCTTGAGGTGACTGTTGTGATTTAGCGATATATAAATAATATAAAATTTAAAAAATGAATTCCGCTGCAAAAGTATTGGAACAGTGTGGCTATTTTTCCTGCCGACTGAAAACATTTGAGTCAGACATCAAAAAATGTATATGAGACAAAAGATCGATGTCTCAGCTTTTATTTTCAGGTGTTTCAATCTGGATCTGATACACAGTTCAGAACATAGCACCTTTGGTCTGAAGCCATTTTTCTTGTGAACAACAGTATTGGAACATATAAACTTAAACTAGATTACTGAATAAGACTCAAATTTAGATGCAAATCCTTTGCTTGCAATAAGTGCATAAAGCCCGTGACCCACTGACATCAGTCAACCTTTCACTGCAGCCTCTTTCAGTTGTTGCTTGTTTTGGCGGGTGGGGGGTTACTCCCTTCATTCTCCTCTTTAGCAGCTAAAATTCTCTATAAGGTTTAAGTATGGAGACTGACTAGGCCAGTTTAAAACGTGAACTCCTGTGTGTGTGTTTGGGTCATTATCCTTCTGCATGATGAATCAGTTTGGTTCCATCTTTCTTTGAACTGACAGACAAATGTTTCTGTAGACTTCTGAGTTCATCGTACTGCTGACATTGTGGTGGCATCATCAATGAAGATTAACGGGCTCATTCCAGAAGAAGCCATGCAAGCCCGAGCATGACATCTCCTCCACTGTGCTTCACAGATGAGCTCGTCTGTTTGGGATCATGAGTAGATCCTTTCTTTCTCCAAACTTTAGCCTTTCCATCTCCATAGTAATGGTTCATCTTTGTCTCATCAGTCCATCAAACTTTGTCCGAGAGTTTCTGAGGCTCGTTCTTCTTCTGTTCATCTTGCTAATTAGTGGTTTGCATCTTCTGGTGAAGCCTCTGTACTTTTCTTCTGTGAACAGTAGATTGTGATACCTTCACTCGTGCGCTCTGGAGGTTGTTGCTGATGTCACAAACAGCATTTTTAGGGTCTTTCTTTAGGGCACTTGATGTTTCTGTCATCAGTTGCTGTTGTTTCCTTGGTCTACCTGTTCCACATCTGTTACTTATTACACCTGTGATGACATTCTTCTTCAGGACATTCCAAACTGTTATACTGGCTATGGCTAATGTTTGTTCCTGGCTCTGATTGATCTTTCATCTTCTTGCAGCTTTACAGCTGCTTGTTTCTCACCCACAGACACCTCTCTGCTTTTCATGTTGGTTACTCCTCTAACTATAACTGCACAGTCTGCACAGGCAAAACCGAAGTCTGAAACTGAGCATAGCCATTCAGTGCTATTAATTGTTTGAATAATCAATGGAACAGGACACATCTGGGCAACAAACACAACTGGCAGTCACATGGTCAATACTTTTGCTCCCAAGAAAAATGGGCGGGTTCAGACCAAAGGTGCTATCTGCTGAACTGTGTATCAGATTCAGATGGAAATACAATCTGTCCATCCCCTCTCACCCTCTAAACGACACAGTAGGAGCTACTTGATGCTCTCACTGTGTCATTTAGAGGGTGAGAGGGATTCACCAGGATGGATGTGAGTTTGGCCAACCTCTTCCTCTCACCTCCTCAGTGGAGTCCAGAGAGTAGCCCTTGACAGTACCAGGACTCCTATACAGTTTGTTCAGTCTCTTCATGTCCTTTTCTGAACTCTTGCATCCCCAGCAGACCAGAGGATTGCAGATGCTACTACATTGTCAAGAAAGGGCCCGAACAATGTCCTGCACATTCAGAAGGACCTGAGTTGAAGATGGCTCTTTCCACACCATTCAATAAAATTGGTAATAATCTCCATGTACTTCAGTTCATTGCCCTCCGATAGATGCCCAACAATGACTGAGTTGTCAACTTCTGGAAGTGATAACTCTCCATGTTATATCTGAAGTCTGATGTGTAGAAGGTGAAAAGGAATGGGGAGAACACTGCACCCTGTGCAGCCCCTAGGCTGGAGACTACCACATCAGTCATAAAGTCTTACGTAATGCAGTCTGTTAGTAAGGTAGTCGATGATCCATGCAGTCAGGTGGCGGTCCACACCAACTATAGAATAGAATAGAATGCCTTTATTGTCATTATACAGGATGTACAATGAGATTGGAAAGCCACTTCTGTTCAGTGCATGCAATAGAAAGTCAAACTTTCTAAAATAAAAATAAAAATAAAAATATAATATCTAATATAATCTAAAAAATATACTGAAAACAAAACAGCATGTATAAAAATATGCAGAAAAATAAAATGTATAAAAATATATACAGAAAATAAAATGTATTAAAAATACAGAAAATAAGAGAATGTATAAAAATGTTGTAAAAAAATTAGTGTATACATATAATAATGAAGATGGGGAGTATTGCACTTGGTGAATGAATATTGGAATTACACAATATAGCAGTGATAGATATTGTTCACTATGAATAATATAATATTGCACAGTTACAGTGGGTGAGTGTGAGAGTTCAGGGTGGTGATTGCTCTGGTGAAGAAACTGTCCCTGAGTCTGTTTGTTATGGCTTTGATGCTCCTGTAGCTCCTGCCAGAGAGCAGCAGGTCAAACAGTTCAAAGCCCGGGTGTGAGCTGTCCTTGATGATGTTCCTGGCTCTGCTGATGCACCGGGAGGTGTAGATGTCCATCAGGGAGGGGAGAGGGCAGCCAACCATTCTTTGTGCTGTCTTGACTACCCTCTGAAGCCTCCCCCTGTCTGCCTCAGTGTAGCTGCCGTACCATACTGTGATACAGTACGTCAGCAGGCTCTCAGTGGATGAGCAGTAGAAGGTCAGCAGCAGGTTTGAGTCCAAGTTGTTCTTCCTGAGGACCCTCAGGAAGTGAAGGAAGTGTGATGTTATCTGACCAAGAGAGATCAGCAGAGATGAGGACACCAAGAAACCTGAAGGTGTGGACCCTCTCCACATGCTCGCCGTTTATGTAGAGGGGGGCTGGGTCAGTCCTGTGCTTCCTGAAGTCGATGATGATCTTTGGTTTTCATGGTGTTCAGTGCAGGTTGTTCTCTGAACACCAGGCTGTCAGCTTCAGGACCTCCTCTCTGTAGGCTGCCTCATCTCCCCTTGAAATGAGTCCGACCACTGTGGTGTCCTCAGCAAATTTGACGATGAGGTTGTTATTGTGGGCCGGACTGCAGTCATGGGTGTAGAGGCAGTACAGGAGGGGGCTCAGCACACAGCCCTGTGGGGAGCCAGTGCTCAGTGTGCGGGTGGAGGAGAGATGGGGGCCAAGTCTCACAGTCTGGGGCTGGTTGGTTAAGAAGTCCTTTATCCAGGAACATGTGAGAGGGGGGAGGCCCAGGGTGTGCAGTTTGGTGGTGAGAATGTCCGGGATGATTCCAGCTCCTTTCATCTTCTCCTTTAGCAGTGATAGGTGTATTGTATTTAAAGCACTGGATGAATTAAAGAACACAATTCTCATCCCTATTGTTCTCTAGATGAGAAAGGGACTGATCGACAAAGAAAATGATTGTATCCTCAACATGTCAGGGTTAGGATGTGTGGCTGGCAGTGTTGGACCCAAATGCAGTAAACATAGACTATGACACAACAAGGAACGGAGAAGAACTGATGGTTTAAATACACACAAGGTAATCGGGGAGAGTGGAGACAGCAAGGAACAACAGGTGAACCAAATGAGACTAATGACACAAAAGAAGCAAAACTGAACACAAAGCACAGGGAACAAGGGACTGTCAAAATAGAACAGGAAGTGACCAAACAAGACACAAACACAGACTTGACAAAACAAGGAACAGAATACACAAGAGACAAGGGACAAAGACAGAAACAGACAGATGCGGGAACACAGAGACGCAGGAAGAACAAAGGAAGGCAGGAATGGAATGCAATAGCTATAACTTAAAGCAGAATTAAAAACTATAACAAACTGAGAATCTAAACCGTAAGGAAAGAAACACAACTAGAGATATAACAACAGAAAAAATACAAAACACTGGGAAAACAGCCCAGGACCATGACACAACACCGATAAGCAGCAGATATGCAGACTGAAGGGGATGCAGCTCAGCACTTACCTGGTGCTGAAGTTGATTCAGTACAGTCCTCAGGTGGCCTGAAGTGGTTAACCTCATAACATCCACCAGGTCACCAGATCAGCTGTCCTCGCATCTCTTCTGTTCATGTTAGGGTGGTCACAGAGTTGGAAGTTCTTTATGAAGGAGAAATGGGAATCAGACTGTGACCTCTAAGGTGGATGTGAACAGGAAGTGATGTGTAGGTTATCTGACATTCACACGTCTGCTTTTGGTTTCATCTCATCAGCTTCAGATTGCCATGTTTTCTTAGTTCTGTCAAGTTTTATTTACCCAACCGCCATTCACCCTGAGATGATCCCCCATCAGCATCATCAGGAAAAGGGCTCCAACAAAACCAGGCTGAGGGGGCCGCACATTTCATTTCATTCAGGTCCATTTTTGTCACATGAGCTGATTTACAGCCATAATTCCTGTACGTTTGGATGTTTGCAGATTGAGACTCAGAAACTGAGCTTTAGAGAGACCGCCAAAGCTCGGACTGACCACGGTGCTGAAATCATTGTCCAGGCTGACTCCTCCCCTCATCGCCTTAGCAACACTTCCTCCCATGGAAGCCTTAATGCTGCTGAAGCTCCACCCCTCGAGACCCTAGCCAATGAGGTAAGAAGTACAGAATAAAAAGAAAAAAGAAAAACAACACACGCTAACACACAACTTCTTCTTCCTGTCAGGTGTCTGCCTCCCTTGCCAAACAAGGCCTGTGATTGGATGAAACCTGTGCCTACAGACCCCACCCCCTATCATTATCAAGGAAACGGCCCAATAGAAGGAAAAAAAGATCATTCTGCCTTTTACTTCATAATATTACATGAAATCACCAATGATTGGAGAGATTTTGTGAATTCAGACGATCAGGTGAGTTCACCTAGGTGTGCAAAGAGACTCATGTCCTCCTTTTTTCTCCAGACTCACATTAGCATCAGTTTAATGTGTGGTTAGTCCAGCTTAGCACAAACTCTGCACATTTCTTAGCACAGAAATATGCATCTCTACACTGCATCTCACACGGTTTATCTACTCAGGCCTGATTCAAACTTATGCTCTGAATCTTTGTAGCGCCTACGATGTAAGCTACATAAGTGGCCGGCGTCGTTGCTGGCATTTATGCTTGTGCTAGGTGCATTATGGGCGGTAGTGTCCCATATTTTATATGCGGTGCCAGCCGATAGAAACAAATAACATGCTGGGACCTCTTTTTTCTTCCTGGTCCTCACTCTTTGCTGACGTCATTTTTTTTTTTCGGGTGCAAACATATTTGTCCCACTATTTTTTCCACTTCTTTGTTTATTCCCTCGCATCCATTCTGATAGTTTCATCAATCTCCCTCCAGGAGCAGGCTGATATCTGTGTGTTATACCTCATACTGAGACCATGATTGTTATTCTATCACTGATAAATTCAAAAACTGGACTGCACAGGAGGAATCGACAATACTGAGAGTATCCTCGCGTCGACCCGGCGTGTAGTTACATTTCCAGAAAGATGCACATTAACAGCCTGACCCCGAGCAGCCTCTGCCAACATTTGCTTTCAAAAACAAGTTAAAAGAGCTGCTGTGAAACCAGAAGATTTAACTCAAAAAGCTGTGACGCTGTGAAACATTAAATAATGCATATCTGATAAACCATGATTTTACTCAGAGTAAAACAGAAAACATATCTAATGTTTAAGCTGAGAAAATGTACCATTTTAAGAAAAATTAGCTTATTTTGAATTTGATGGCAGCAACATATCTAAACATTTGTTGAAGTTGTTGGAGTGTGTGTCTGTGTTTGCACTGTGCAGATGTTTGTGCGGCTCAGAGGACTCATTTTTAACAGCTGGAGAGATGCTGGTTTAATTTTGAGGTTTGATTCAGTTTTGCTGAAACGTCAACTCGCCTTTATTTATTTCAATGTCTGTCTTAGACAGTCATCACAGCAATTGCAGCAGCCAGTTCATTCAATCAGCATCTACCTGATTCACCTGCACAGCAATGAACACCTGGAATCAGGGGACACATCAGGTGAAACTGTAACTTCACTAACATCTGACAGACACAACAAACCGAGGGCTGTGTGTGCCCCAGTAACTCATAATGAAGTCTGTTTACATTTATGGAGATTTCCATAAATGTAAACAGGAAACGTGAGGATGGCGGAAAAACAGGGTGGAGGTGAAGCATTGTGCCATGTAAATCTGGACAGAACAGGAAGTACTAAAACATGCTAACAATCAGCCTGTTTGTTATGTTCATAGAATCTTTCCAATCAGTCTCTCTGATGTCATCTGTCTCTGCCAATCACCATCTCTTCTGTGTTTTTGAATGCTGACCTTCTGTAACTCCCCCTGCGATGACTCCCCCATCATTAAAAGAATACCGAGAATGCCATTTGATACCAGGTGCCAAAACATTTGTGTCTCTCTGCCTGTTGGCTGTTCAAGTGCTTTGTACCAATAAAGGTTCTCTTGAATCGGATAGTTGAGTTTGTCTTCACTGCAGAGAAATGCCTAACATCATCAGGACTGTGACCTCCATCATGGACATGAGCAGAAAGAGTTTTATCACATTTACCTGCAAACAGGAAAACAGATGGTTTTTCCCACCTGATCCCTCCCAGCATCAACTGATGTTCCCACAGCCAATTTGAGATCAGATTGACCTCACCTGCCCAGTAGTGGGTGGAGCTCTGGGTTGCTTTAAGATGAATGAATACGGAGTTGAAACAGTCTGTTTTTTAATTGGTCAAGTTGACCAATTAAAACAGGAAGCAGGGAATACACTTCCTGTTTCAACTCAAAGTAAAAATGACTCAGAGTGAGGATTTTCAGCCTCCACATTTACACGTTTTCTGCTCTAAAGCAGAAATGAGCTCCATGTGTAGAATCAGAAAAAAATCTGTTATGTTTGTGAAGATGTGGCACGATGATACAGTGGTTAGCACCATTGCCTCACAGCAAGAAGGTCCTTATTTCTGTGTGGGTTCTCTTCAGATTCTCCAGCTCCCTCCCACAGTTTAAACACATGCTCGTTAGCTCAATTAATGGTTTTAAATTGTCTGTAGGAGTGAATGGCTGTCTCTCTGTTAGTCCTGCAACAGATGGGTAACCTGTCCAGGTGTGCCCTGCCTCTCGCAGCTGGGACAGGATGACCCTAAATCAGAATCAGAATCAGAATACTTTATTGATCCCAGAGGGAAATTTCTGTTGTTACAGCTGCAACCGTTTCATTTAGACAAGTAAACCAAAAACACAATAATATACACTAAGGCATAAAAATATGAAGATGGGATGGTAGATGATATAAAAAGTTCATCGTCAATGAGTGACGTCTCAGGTTTTTAGGTTTAGATCATTATGGGATGTTTTTCAGCATGTTGTGAGCTCACTGTAAGACTTGCTGTGATTGGTCCACATCAGAACACCTTTGGTCCAATCAGAGCTCAAAACCTTCATCTACAGAGAAACAGTCACCTGTAAGTGTTTTTGGTTTTCCTGTCCCATTAAGGTTAGGTAAACTAACTCTTACCTGTGGTGACTCACCTGTTCCAGGATGCACATTCAACAAACTCTGAATTTAAAAATGAACTGAACTGATCAACTCTGAGATTGAAAACTGAGTTTCCTGTTTCAGAACAGCTGATCAGTGTGAGTTCAATCAACTGTGAGTATGTTCACCGTGACTGCCTTCTAATAGTCCATTATGCTTGGGAAGTTTCCAAACTGGGACAAGTGACCTGGAAGTATCTGAGTGCAGGTAAAATAACAGCTGTTCCAATTCTCAAAAAAAAAAAAAAATCACAGAAACACTTTTTAATCAGAGTTTAACATCAAGCCCATGAAACCTCTGTGTTATTGATGCGGTCAGGTAAATATCAGAGGGGGTTCGTAATCAGTTGCAGCTGCTTTGGTGTTCATGAATTTACCAACAGGTGCACTAGAGGGTCAACAATGAAACAAACCCCAAATAGGAATGGTTTTACAGGTGGAGGACACTCAGATTTTTCCCTCCTCATCTTTTCTGACTGTTTTTCACTAGTTCTGCATTTGGCTACGGTCAGTGTCACTGCTGGGAGCATGAGGCCATAACTGAACCCTACAGAGGCTGCACAGGTAGTCCAACTCCTCCAGGATGGCACATCAATAGATGCCATTGCAGGTTTGCTGTGTCTCTCAGCACAGTCTCAGAGCATGGAGGAGACTCCAGGAGACAGGCAGTTACTCTAGAAGAGCTGGACAGGGCTGTAGGAGGTCCTTAACCCATCAGCAGGACTGCGATCTGCTCCTTTGTGCAGGAGGAACAGAATGAGCACTGCAGAGCTACAAAATGACCTCCAGCAGCCGCTGGTGTGAATGTCTCTGACCAAACAATCAGAAACAGACTTCATGAGGGCGGCCTGGGGGCCTGACACCCTCTAGTGGGCCCTATTGGCAGGTCCACCACTGGCACCCTCTGATTTTTCAGATGAAAGCAGGTTCACCTTGAGCACATGACTGATGTGATTCTTTGCACAAATTCAACAACCCGCACGTGTAGATCTCAACAGCCGTGCGCACAAAGAAGCACCGTGCAGCAACTGCTGCAGTTTCACACTCTCACAGGTAATTCTCTGTGGGCGGAGCTGAAACTTGCTGCTGTCCCATTAATCTGCTTTACAGCATCAAACAAAATCATCATAATGAGGAGCACACATCATTCCTGAGGAAAAGGAAAAATAGTTTCATAATTAACTGAGTAAACTGAATTTTCTAGAGGGTGAACAAATACAAAATGTGCTTATTTTGCTGCCAGATGTCACTCAGTGAAACAGCTGTACACATCTGGCTGCAGACCTCCACTCACTGTGGGTTAAGGCTCCACAATATTTCAACCTGATATTGCAGGTTCTCTGTGGAGTGGACAGGAGAGGGTGTGACAGACTGTCTTTGTGCAACACAACATGACAGCAATATGCAGCTCATTGCTCAGTGTGATAGACAGTGAAGGTTGTTGCTGTCATTCTGTGAATCTAAAGGTTCACACAGTAAGTAAAGTAAAACTTTATTTATATAGCACCTTTCACAGATAAAATCACAAAGTGCTTTACAATGTGCAAGTAAAATAAATAACAATAGCCGATAAGACAAAGTAAGACATTTAACTAAAAGCTTGTCTGAATAAAAGTGTCTTGAGCTGCTTTTTAAAAGAATCAACAGATTCGGCCATACGGAGAGACAACGGCAGGGCATTCCACAGCCTGGGAGCTACTACTTGAAAGGACCGGTCACCCCGGGTTTTAAACCGGGTCTTAGGGACCCTCAGGAGGTTCTGGCTTGAGGACCGAAGAGTGCGGCCTGAAGAAAAAACGGTCAACATTTCGGTGATGTATTGGGGGGCCTGTCCATTAAAAGCTCTGAAAGTCAAGACTAAAAGTTTGAAATCAATTCTAAATTTTACAGGTAGCCACTGTAGAGAGGATAAAACAGGTGTGATGTGTGCCCTTCTGTTGGTTCCTGTCAAAAGCCTCGCTGCAGCATTCTGGACCAGCTGCAGACGAGTTACAGCAGATTTATTAAAACATGTAAAAAGAGAATTACAGTAATCTAAACGAGAGGAAATAAAAGCATGAATAATCATCCCTAGGTCAGATTTGGATAAAATTGACCTCAACTTGGAAATATTCCTCAGATGATAGAAGCAACTTTTTACCAGATGTCTTGAGTGTCTGTCCAGAGACACTGACTGGTCAAACAGAACACCAAGGTTTCTGAGGCTGGACTGGGAGGAGGAGCCCAGAGGACCAAGGTATTGTTTGATCCAAGAAACTTTTTGTTCCGGTGCAATGATCAGGGTTTCAGTCTTACAAGAATTTAACTGAAGGCAGTTGTTAGCTAGCCAGTCCTTAACACAAGAGACACAGTTACGTAGGTCATCAAGCTTGTGTAATTCTGTATCATTGAAGGAACAGTAAAGTTGGATATCATCAGCATACAAATGATAAGATACCACAGGGAAACATCACACATCTGTCAGCTGTTATCACTGCTACAATATTTTTTTTACAATTTTCTTAATTTGTATTTGTTTAACAAGTTCATATTTTTTTTTATTTACAAATCTAGTGTTCTTCAAGAGACCAGCTAAGCTGTTTCTCGTAGGTACGCAGATCTGTGGTTATTAGAAAAATTATTGTTCACTGTAAAGCTGATTAGCAGCTTTTTACAGCTGTGACACAAGTATCCTATCCTAAACCCAACACTTATATAAATGTAGCAATACTACAGTATATGTTCTGCATTAAAATAAACTACAAACTCTATATAAATACTGAATAATTAAAGTGCACACCACATCTGGAGCAGACAATTTATTAGCTGATTTATATTTTATATTAATGTAATTCTAAGTAGGATTAAAGCATTAAATTGAGTTCAAAGTAAAATATTTCTATCTTTTTATGAAAAAAATCAAAAATTGCTGAATGAGTTTATCTGTGCTGCACATCAGTAACCTGCAGTGTGAGGATGTCTGTGTTGATGGTCAGAGTTACAGGTTACATCAGTGCAGCAGAGATGAGTTTGAATCAAAGCTGCTGATGCTGAGATTCATTCACTGAATCCAACATTTCTACAGCCTGTATGCTGTCAGTGTAGGGCAGCCCTATTCAATTACTTTTTCTTCTGGGCCAGATTTGAAAATTTTGAGATGCCACTGGGCTGAAGACCCCTACTTATATTATTTCTTGAGATTTAACTCTAAATATGCTAACACCTGAACTAAGTCATAAAAATAAAGGAATTCACAATAAAGGCTTTATACTGCATCATTTATTGATGAGCAAAATAATTCAAGTACATTGCAAATTTTAACATTTGGTCCAAACCTTGACCAGAATATTTTTAACAAGGCATCTATTCACCACACATATGTTTAATAAAAAAAAAAGTAATAACTTTTTGCAACAGTAAAGTCTTCTATAACATTTTAGATGTATTTGCAAAAGTGCATTTGTTGAACTAGAAAGACCAACTGATGCAGTGCATTAAATATTTCAACAAAAGAAATTGCACCAAGTGAACACTTAATAACTGTAAAATTAAAGCTTCTTCTGTATATTCAAAGTAATGCTGACTTAATGCGTTCAGTCTTAGAGTTCAGTCTTTGGGGTAAAATAAACAGATTTATCAGTCCAAGCAGGGTTAAAACGGCGATTTTCATTGTCAATTTTATGTTTTTGACCTGTCAGTGATATATTTTGGCGGTTGTCGCCCTTGGAGAAAGTATTCTGGGCTGGCGTTGCTAGTGGTGCATTCAAGTACAAGAGGAAGGGCGGGAATTTTAAAAACTGTCACAGCAAATATGATTTAAATGCGTTTTTGCAGCTTACGTTGGGTCAGTCAGGAGGTGGGCCAGTCAAAGGGGGTTCACGGGCCGGATGTGGCCCCTGGGCCGCTAATTGAATAGCCCTGGTGTAGGGGATGGAGATCAGCTCGGATAGCTGTGAAATACTGGGTTACATCTTTGTGAATTCACTTCATCCACACAGAGCAGTAAACCTCAGAGCAGCAGCAGCAGGTCAGCTGATCACAGCCTGCACACCAACATCATTTACTGCAGCTACAATAGAAAGCTGTGATTCTTCTCCCCATGCAGAGCCACTACAGCTGATCTTAGGGTTCCTCCACCTTCTGAATCCCACTGTAACCCCTGAGTATCCTCATGTTGGTGTTTAGGTGGAGGCACAGTCACCCTCTACTATGGAGGACACAGACTAGAGTTGTGTTTAAATTCCCTTTAACAGTTTGTGTCCTACATAACAGATTCAAGCTCAGTGCATTCATTAGAATTAAAATTTAGATTGGAGTAATGTTTGTATTCTCATGTATTATTTTATATTACAATAATATATTAGGAGGTTCAATCAGCTTTACAGAAAAATAGTAGGTAGAAACGTCCTCCAAAGAACTACTTTTACTTACTTTCTTACTTTGAATACAGTGTACTTTTTTACTTTTACTTAAATAAAGAAGCTGAACCAGTACTCTTGACTTTTACCAAAGTATTTTTTTAACACAAGTACTTGTACTTAAGTACAGAATGTCAGTACTTTTGCCACCACTGGTTATTATGTCCAAGCTATTAAAGGTTTGAAATATTTCAGTAGTTTTGGAACGATGGGTCAGGTTAAATAAAGAACACAGGTCCTGTCCGGAATAATGAAGTCTTGTGAATGACGACTGCTCACTGTGATGTGAAGAGTGATGGAAACTCAGCTGATGGAATCGCCGTCTCCGTCCTCATTTATTGATGAGTGATTGATTATAAAAATGTCTAACTGGGATTTCAATGTTTTCTGACAGAAACCAAGTGCTAGCTACCTGGCTCCGGTGTAGCAGGAGGGGAGGGGTCAGCTGAAAACCCTGGCAGTGAACAGGTTCAGGTCAGTCTGTTACCATGGTAACTGACTTTTTCCTCCTCAGCTGGATGTACAGAGGAAGCAGACAGCAGTGGGTGGGGTTTAAATGTTTTTATTGATTATTTCCATCAGAATGAAAAAAAACAAACAAAAAAAACAAACAAAAAAAAAACCCATAAAAACAGCTATGACATAACAGGAAGGGAGGGGGCGGGGCTTCACGGCAGCAGCAGTCTGTTTCAGCCAACTGGAGAATGGGAGGGGGTAGAGCTAAACTGAAGGTCTGTCTGGCAGAGCATTGCCTAGCAACAGTACTCCTCTGGCCAATCAAAACAGGGCAGGAGGGGATCAAAGGGGCGTGGTTAAAGAACGTCATCACTCTCGGCTGTGTGGAGCTGCGTGTCATCAGCATCTGTCATGATGCTGCTGTCCTGACTGTCGTCCACCTCGGCTGCTGAGGGGGAGACAGGTGAGACAGGTTTTTACTTAAAGTTTAACCCTCAGGAATTTAATTTCTCAGCAGCGTCTGCTTTGTACCGTATTTTCCGGAGTATAAGTCGCACTTTTTTTCATAGTTTGGCTGGGGGTGCGACCTATACTCCGGAGCGACGTATATGTGACATTTATAACACATGAACCAAAATACTCCAGCCACTTGACATCTCCGTGAACCGGAGCTTTAAGGCAGTCTTGCGTAACCTGTGGGCGCAGTGGATGATGGATGGAGAGCACAGCTTAACGGCAACTGGGAGAATGCGCCACCCAACTTTCCTGGAAGTCATTGGATGGATCAAGAAAACATGGGCTTCAGTGACAAACCATCCTGTTGGGATTCAGAAAGGCTGGAATAATTGGAACTGCAGATGGCGACGAGTCTGACTAACGCGACACAGAAGAGGAAGCGGCGCTTCGTCTACGGAGTGTACGGAATTGTTTAGAAGTGACACCGAGGATGAAGAATTCAATGGATTGATGGTTTGGTTAACTTGTTAGTATGTTCTTTATGCTATGGTTATCTGAATAACTTAATGTTACGTTAACATACCGAACACGTGTTCGTTGTGCGTCATGTAGCTGAATGTGTTACGTTAGCATAACGTAGGCGTAACCGTGTTCGTCCTGTTCTTTAATCCATTATTATTTTAAATTGCCGTTCAAGATGGAATTTCTGCTCTGGGTCTCGGATTCTATCAACCCCCCCCCCCCCCCCCCCCCCCAAAAAAAGTGCGACTTATAGTCCAGTGCGACCTATATATGTTTTTTTCTTCTTTATTATGCATTTTTTGGCTGGTGCGACCTATACTCCGGAGCGACGTATAGTCCAAAAAATACGGTACCTGTGTTTTTGTAAAGTAATCCGATTACCAGTGAACACTTTTTAATGGTTCAGGTGTGTCTAAATCTTTGTGCACATTTAAAACATGTCACACTGGTGTTGTTTCTCTCAGGAGTCAGGTTACTCTGATTATTTTTACATAATTAATACTTTTATGACCCAAATCTATAGCTGTGTCCAAATTCAGGGGCCGCATCCTTCAAAGGCCGCATTTGTAGGCCGATTACGTAACAGCGAGGCGACAAAGGCTTTCCAAATTTGAAGGCTCATCCAAATGCGGTCGACGAATGAGTCCTTTTCTCGAATTTGAAGAATGGATCCGCTGTATCCTTCGTGGCCTACCATATCCCATGATTCACTGCGCATCAAAACTCAAAGACGCAATGGCAGAGGAGAGCAGCCAAAAAGTTTGAAATCTGACTGTTTCTGTGACACAAGACAAACTTTTAAGATGTTTTCAGGCGAGAATGTAAATGTGTAAACCTCAAATATCAGCTCGATTTAATTGCAAAAAGTGCTCCGCTGTTTTTGGAGCTGTCCATTGCCGCTGCTCTACCAGCAGCTCGCCTCGCTAGCTGTCAGCTGACTGGGCTATCGAGGCTTGTTATACCTGGAAAGAATGCCTGACCGCGCACATCCTTTTCAAATCCCCGCTGGCTTTCACCGCTGAGTGGAAGTTAAGCACAGATAGAGATCACCTGAGTGAGTTATAACGACTGATGTTTGGTTAATTTCAGTGTTTCCCTTGTTCCTCAGCAAATCGTTTTGGGTGAAATTAAAGTTATATATCATAACTGGATAGTTTTATTCAAAATTAGTGTCTTACCAAAGAGCTGTTAACATATTTGGAAATTAATCATTCGCTCAGCTGTATTCCTTGATGTTGAAATGTGTTATACTTGTTTTAACAGCTTAGTTTGAACTAAAGATTTAAAATTAAACCACAAAAAAGGAGCAAAAGTTCAGCTCCATTATAACAGCTGCTTTTCCACCGCTGTGCTTCGTACTGTCACGGTTACTAGGTGACATGGGCTATGCTGAGGTGAGGGCAGGCAATGCAGATATGAAGCCGCTCACTTCTGGCCTTTGCGGTCGTCGTGGGCTGCGAAGGACCCGGTCTACGTAGGCTGGGTCCTTCGAAGGATGCAGCCCCTGAATTTGGACACAGCTTATGAGTTAATTTAAAGGTGGTTGAGTCTGAACTACTTCCTGCCTGCATAATGACATCATCAAACACCTGCACAAATTGACCAATCAGCACCTGGACCCGCTGTGACATCAGTGCATACCTTCGTCCTCGGGCAGGTATCTCTTGTCGATGGCTTCTTTGATCTGGTTGTTGGCTCCTTTAGGATCCAGATCCATGGCCCAGCTGAAGTTCATCAGAGCCAGGTGAGTCTGACCCAGCTTCTTATACACCTGAGGCACAGGCAATGACACAGGTGAGTTACATGTCCAGATCTGAGGGCTAAGGTTGGCTCTGACTGGCTGACTAGTTTGTCTCTGATGCAGACACAAAATATGCGAGAGCTACACCTGCCTACACCAGTCTAAACACCTGAGAGCAGTTTAAAGACACCTGGACAGTTTTCTGTGATAGCAGTGTTTCTTAGTAAAGCAGTCACACATTGTGTTCAATTTAAGTATTCTACAGGATCTGATTAAAATGTGTGGAGCTGGAATTTAGGCTCAGGTCGGAGGTTACAGGTGGTAGTTACCTTTCCTATGAGGAAGTAAACCAGAGACTCTTTGGGAACAATCTGTTTCAGCTCCTCCAACTCCTGCAGAGCCGCCTAGAGATACACAGATGGACAGAGAGACATCAGAGACAGTCATCAGAGACAGACAACAGTACAACAAGGGCCGCTAACATCATGCTAACAGTCGATGTATCGTTAGCAGTTAGCTGCATGTGTCTCACAGCAGGGGCAGTGTCCAAAATATGTGCTGCAGCTGGTCCGTGCGCTCCTCCCACTGTTGGTCCTTGAAGCTCCACTGCAGAGTGCAGCCTGTCTGAGTGTTTCATGCTGTATTTGATCTTCAATCATTTTTTTCTGTTTCTTCAGTTTCCAGTGAACTCTGTCACTCTCTTCCCTGCTCCGACCCACTCGTGAACCAATCAGCATTCAGCACATACACAGGACATCTGCTGTGGGGGTTTTGAAGGGCAGCATGGTGGATACGCAAACACCTCCACAAACAGACAACAGTGGCAACACAAAACAAGTGGTAACCTGTCAGGCTCTGAGTGCGCTCACATAAAAGGTGGGTTTGACGTGTCATATGACCCTTCGCACAAAATTGGCCAACTGAACTCCATCTCCTCCAATCAGAGACGTTATTAGAAGATTGGATGATAAAGATTATAGAACATCTAAAAATTCAACACTGGAACTGCAAGTAAGATGAGTAATGCTGCTAGAGTTCATTAATCTGCTAAATTTGTGACATCACAAGCATGCTTAGTGCTGCGGTTTGTTTCTAACCACAAACCATAAACACATGGATGCTCCTGGGTCAGAAAAATTAATCCAACCTAGAAGTGTTTAAACAGGACTGATGGCATCTTATTATAAAACCCTAATTCCAAAACATAGCAAATGTTACATTAATGTATGACACATTAACATTAAACATTTTATTACTTCATCAAAAATATGAACCTGCTGGCAGCAATATGCCTAAAAAAACTGGGATGGAGCAACAAAAGGTTGGAAGTAAGTGCTGCTAAAGAGAAACAGGTAGAGATACATTGAACAATTAAGGTTAATATGTGAGCAGAAGCTCTTTAAAATGGACCGAGGCAAAGTGGAAACTGATCTGAGATCAGATGGATACAAACATGGACTAATAGCAGAAGAGTCCGGGTGCTGAACCGGCCTACAGTCCTGACCTTTGACCAGCCGAGAACATCTGGAGCAACAGGAACCCAAAAACAGGACAAAGCAGCCCCAGGACTGCTGAGCAGCTGGAATCCTCTATCAGACAGAATGGAACAAAATTCCTCGCCCAAAGTCCAGCAGCTGCTCTTCTCAGGTCCAGATGTTTTCGGACTGATGTTAAAGCAGAGGATGCTGCACAGCTGGAAACACGGACCTGTGACAGCTTTAGAGACGTGATGATGCCATCAAACTTAACATGAGCTCAACATTGTCTCATTTTAAACATTGAGTATGTTTTTTGTGTTTTATTGTGAATAAACTCTGGCTTTATAAGGTTTGTAGATCATTGCATTCAGTTTGTATTTACATTTTACTCAGTGGCCCAACATTTGTTTGGAACTGTTGTTGTAACTGCTCCACCCACAGAGATCTACAGTTTCCAACAGCAGATCTAACAGAGACTCAAAAGTAATTTTTAGGACAGAGATGGCACTGCAGTGAGCTGTAACCTGATTACAGACAATGAGAAATCAGAGTATTGATCAGGGAGTTTGGTTATTGGCTCCGTTACAGTGGATTATCCTGTAAATTAAAAGTTTGAATACACAGATGAACTCAAACACCATCAGTGTCACAAACATTTCCAACCCTCACTCTCTCAGCAGTCTCTGATCAGTCTGATAAACTGTGCCCCAACAGTTTCTCAGGGATCTCAAACTGATCACATCACTTTGTGATGTCACACAGTTTCACTTCCTGTCAGCTCTGTAGAGCTTTCAGACTCTGTTTATTTCAAACCTGCATCTGTAGCAGTGTGTGTCCATCATGATAACCTGTTAAGGTTTCTATGCATTAGTACTGATTACATGTCATTAATAATCCCATCGATCAGTTCTGATAAGTATTGATTACCTTGTACTTGTCATTGGCGAACAAAATGGATGCCCTATGGAACTTGCAGAGTGGGTTTTTGGGGTCGATCCCAATTGCTCTGTTCAAGGTTTCTAACGCTGCATCAGACTTCTTCAGAGCATGCTGCACCTACAAACACAACCCCACACACACACACACACACACACACACACACACACACACACACACACACACACACACACACACACACACACACACACACACACACACACACACACACACACACAGAGCAGAGGATCAATGCATCAAGCTACAGCTGATCTACTGGAGTCATTCCACTTCCTGTTAGTCTCACTGTGCAGACACTGGCTGCAGTTCAGTCAGGGCTCAGCCGGGGGCACTGAGCTCGATAAATCCAGCATGGATAACTTGTCTGAACTGAAATGAAACAACTCTAATGTCTCACAGGGTTTATACAGGAATCCTAGAGTTCAATTTACTACCTTTTACTA